>NC_134702.1:253807590-253987590 GCF_043290135.1 Rhipicephalus microplus
CGAGTCCAACACACCACTTGCTGAACCAAACTCATTAGTATCTTTTGATGCGACAACACGCGGAAAATAAATGGATTCCGGTTTATACATTCTGTGCTTATCACTTGAACCTTGCTGGACAATCCAGACGCGGCAAACACTCACCAATGGCTCGAAGACACATTGAGTTGACGCTGCTTTTGTCATCGAGATAAAGCTTCTATGGCTTTTTTTTTCATTGCCATGACCAGAGTACCCGAAAGTGTAAACAAAATATGTAAATGCGCGTGTGTAACAGATATGATATTCGCGCAGTGTTTTGGCACCAAAACAAAAGCCACATGTGCGACGTAAAGAAGGTACAGTTTCTTACCGTAACTGTAGGCCAACTGCGAATTGTCAGGAATGGAAATGTTGGGCGTTCTCCTAAGGGCAGCGCATTGAGTACCCAAAACTAGTACACGAAGACAGATGGCCGTGGTTATGGCGAAGTCATCGCGCTTGAAAGATGCTTCATGCTGAACTGCTCAAACATAGCATATGTTTTGTTCTGCACACTAGCGTCGCCCTCAAGAAACAACAAACGGGCATCGTATCCGTACATCAAAATTTTTGTGCCATAGAGTTCCATACAATATTACCTAGAAAGGAATCTGGCGCTGAAATCATGTATCTCCGCTGGAATCATGGGAATTACAGGTTTCTGATTGGGTAGGCTTAGGTAGCGAACTGCCTACAGATTTTTTTCTCTGCTTTCAGGTTTATTCTTCGCGTAGCACTGGTAGTGGGGCGCGGTTAAGCAGTACCTTTGTTGTTCGAATAGGCTGATGACCAGTAGAACTCCTGATTTGCTGTGGAACTTTACGAGTGTGTTTGACGGTTTAAATGAAGCGTCATCCACTCACCACTGCACATAGACGTAGCGTATCATGTCAGTGCAGGACATTGCATCCAGTTCATGTTGTTTAACGAGTGCGTCTGACAGAAACTCGTTTTAAATATACTGCAAAACGATGACAAACCTGAATAGACGCACCTTCAGGCTCCGCTGACTCGATTTCACAACAAAATCAGAGGTGCGTTGGGGGCAGACCACTTGTACAAGCGCTCCTAACGTCACAGAAGACGAAACAAAAAGTGTTTCTCACCTAATACTGTACTGTTATTTTCATAAATGGATAATGAAGTCTTTTAAAAATCAAGGGTGTTTACTTTCAAGTGTTGTAAAAAATAGCTCAATAAATCCTGATGCCAAATGTAGAACGCAAGAGCAGAGCAATGCATACCCAAACGGTTAAAGTTGCGAACGGTTCACTTCGCCGCCTCATCCCTAAAATGTTTTGCAATAAAGTCTGCGCACAAATAAGTGAAGCAAGTTTCAAATAAATGTAAGTTCATATCACTTTGTTTGACACTCAGAAAACAAGCGTCTCGAATCTCAAGAACGTAATCCATCCGAAGCAGAGTCGAAGCCTGTACTTTTCATAAATCCCATGGGGGTGCAAGTGCCGCTGAAGGTGACCGCGTAGACACTAACGCCAGAGTTCCTTCTAGGTATCATTGAATGAAACTATATGCTTTATACAAATCATATTCGTCCAGAAGAAGCAACTAAGAATAAACAGCAATCATGGTCGATAGCGGCGTTTATCAATGAAATATAAAAAGCAGCTTCGAGATCAGGCTTCAATGTGCATTTCAAGTTACACTTAAATATAAGAAACAGACTATTTTAAACTTTTGTGCCCCCTTATAGGCCTTTATCAGACACCTTTAACAGCATAGTTTACAAAGTGCGGCCATATTTTAGATGCCAGGAAAAGCTAAGAGCACATGTAATCAAAACATAACATCGATGTTCTCGATAACAACGGTTAATTTGCTCTGCCGATGGGGCGTTTCAGAATAAATTTGTCAAAGCAGTATAAGAACAAAGATGTGTAAAATGCTGCAGGTACCGCTGCGATGAACCAACGGTTGAAAAAATTCATGCGGACTGTCGTCTTACAGCAAAAAAAATATTTTTAAATTTTACGTTTTACGGTATTTTTGCACAGTCATCGCTTATTCAATGTATCTCTTTTCAATTTCGCGTTATCAGTGAAACATCCGTCGATAGATCTCGCGAGCGAAGCGATCGCTCCTCATGAAACAGTCATTGCCATAACGCACGGTCCTTTAGACCAAACATGTGAATAACACCTTACGTACATGCTGTTAACTTATCTATCAGATAGGCTCTATTTCTAGTTGTTGCTTCAATTCAAGTCAGAAGTCTGAGGACGCTTATTCCAGATGCGAAACCAATATATTGCTACGTAGCTGACATATCAACGGTCAGGAGACGACAACGAAGAAGTGGTCTGTCCGTTGTGCGTGCTGTCCTCCACCTCAGTCGATGCAATACACATCACTGTCAATATATAATCTAAATTGACACGCCTGGTGTCAATTTTACGTAACAACTTTGTGGTGGAAGTGCTCGGTACTTCCCTCTTTTCATCACGAAGCTCCGCAACGGCGGGATCATCATAGGTCCAACCATATCACAGGGTGAACAACCATCGTCTTCACCACCTGCCCCTTCCTTGACATTTACATACGTCGTTCTGCATCCTGCTCATGATCCCGTTGTATTTCCCGGTCAGTATGGCGTTGACGTCGACAAATGGATCAACTGGTACGAACGGGTCAGCGCAAGCTATAGGTGGGACCCGACTCTTATGCTTGCCAATGTGTTTTTTATCCCGATGGCCCACTGCATTTGTGGTTCGAGACGCACGAAGTGGAGATTACAAGCTGGGACTTCTTTAAAGAGAAGATCCACGACCTTTTTGGCGACACTGTTGGACGGCAGATAGCAGCGCAGAATCAACTGGCAGCTCGTGCACACATGTCGACGGAGTCATACATCGTGTACTTTCACGGCGTTATCAACCTATGCCGCCAGATCGACGAGCACATGGGTGGGTCTGAGAAAGTGGCCCATGTGCTGAAAGGCATAGAAGACGACGCCTTTAATCTTCTAGTATACAACAACGTTGCCACCGTCAACGCCATCATTAAAATGTGCCGGTGGCTTGAAGAAGCCAAGAGCCGCCGTACTGAGCGATTCACCCGGCTGCCCAACACGGCTGGAACCTCATCGTGTGAAGCCGTCCTTCAGACCCCCACGTAAGACAACGTCACGCGCATAGTTCGTCGGGAAATCGAGGCCGCCTGTCTGGCTCCTCTTCAGCCATTCGTTTTCGCAGCACTAGCCTCTAACCTACAACAGCCATCAGTGGCGTTTATCCAAGCTGTGGTAGGGCAGGAGTTTGCGAACCTCAGCCTTCCATCAGCATGCTCTTGCCTCGCCATGAAGTCCCGTCTTACTGCTCAGGACACGCTGGCCTTTTATCTCCAACAACGCCCTTCCGTAACTTTTCGGGATGGCGAACACCCGACGACTGGCCTATTTGTTTTTCCTGCCACCAGCCTGGGCACGTTTCTCGCAATTACCGCCACGGTTTGCTAAACCAACCACGTCAGACATTCTCTACCGCTGCGCACATGCACCCTACGACCCCTCGGCGTTCGGCCGCTGCACCCTTCACTTTCTTTTCGTCGTCATATTACGAGCCTTCCGCTTACGCCCCTTTGCCCAGTCGCCACTACACTGACGCCCGCCCCTTCGTTCGGTCGCCGCAACTCCCACTCCCCGTCGCCGCTACGTCACCAATCCCGCTCTCCGCCACGTCGGAGCTTTTTCTCACCGAGCTTCTGTAGATCGCAGCAGGAAAACTAGATATTGCCGCTTATATAGGTGGAGCTGCAATGCCAATGACGGCCCGAAATTCTCTACTGACGCTTCCCACACCCCACAGCCTGCTTGAAGTACAAGTCGACCATGTTCCTGTGACCGCCCTCATTGACACAGGTGCGCACCTGTCTATTATGAGCGCTTCTCTACGCCGCCACTTGCAAAAGATTATGACGCCGTCTACGAATCGGAATGTGCACTGCTTGTGTCAGTATTGCCGGTCGTCGCGCCTTGGTTCTTTTTGCCGTGCTAGCCTGTTGCCTTCATGACCTCATACTTGACCTTGACGTCCTTTCGGTACACTCGGCCTTAATTGACTTTTCGTCTGGTACCCTCAGCCTCGATCTTCCAATTTTCGCCGTTTCCTCAGCAAAGCCGACCAGCCGCTTGAGCCTAACCGCTTTCGTTCACCAGCCACCTCGAGCTGTCACGCACGTCTCTTTGTCATCGGCCCCTCCTGTTACTGACGGTGATTATATTGTTACGCCAATTACTGACGTTCGGCTGACGCGCAGTGTTACTGTGCCCCATACCATCGCAACCATAGCGGATAACTGTGTGTTCCTTCCGCTCCTTAACTTTGGTTTCACCCCTCAAGTGTTGCCCTGCCAGATGTCTCTAGCCCAGTTAACTGCCATAACAGACGACGATGTGCGTGTTGTCGCTGTATCTGCCCCTCATCAAAGCGCACTCTCATGGTCACCCAGCTCAGACGATGCTATTTTTAGAAACAACTTTGAATCAGAACTTTCGCCTCACCAGGCTGACGCTTTCTGCCAGGTTTTGACCTCATACAGTGACACTTTTGACATCTGCGATTGTTCCTTTGGCCAGACTAAAATTGTCACCCACCATATCAACACTGGTGACATTGCGCCAATTCACCGTCGGCCGTACCACGTGTCAGCGTCCGAGCGAGAAGTGATTAAAAAACAAGTGGCGAAAATGCTTACGAAAAACGTTATCGAGCCATCGTCGAGCCCTCGGGCTTCTCCCGTTGTATTTGTAAAGAAGAAAGACGGCTTATGACGTTTTACACTGATTATCACACCTCAACGAAATTACAAAAAAGACGTGTACCCTCTACCACGCATTGAAGTTGTTCACTGAAGCATCATGAATTACCAACTAGCCAACCTTTCCATCCTATTGCATTGACGATGCCCTCGATTGCCTCTATGGCACCATCTCCTTTTCGACTCTCGACCTCCAATCTGGCTACTACCAAACTGCTGTAGATGACATGAAGCGAGAAAAGACTGCCCTCGTTACCCCTGACGGTCTCTACTAATTCCAGGTCATGCCCTTCAGTCTCTGCAACGTTCCAGTGACCTTCGAGAAAGGAATGGACACGCTCCTACAAGTATTTATATTGTCGACATGTTTGTGTTACCTGTACGGCGTGATTATTTTCTCACCTACCTTCGCGACCCACCTTGAACGCCTTTCCACCATTCTATCCATACTTCGACGGGCCAGTCCACAGCTCAATTCCTCCAAGTGCCACTTCAGTCTTCGTCAGATTAATGTGTTGGGTCACCTTGATGACGCTGCCGACGTACGACCAGACTCAGCGAAAGTACGCGCTGTAACAAATTTCCCAGTCCCACGTTTTTTCTATAATGTTACCAGTTTTGATGGCCTCTGCTCTTACTTTCGCTGGTTCGTGAAAAACTTTGCGGCACTCGCACTGCCACTCGCCGACCTTCTCAAACAAAACGTCCCATTTTGTTGGGGCCCGCTTCAAGCTGATGCCTTTTCTCAGCTAATCACCGCTATACCGACACCTATTCTTGCACATTTCAACCACGATAATCCTACAGAAGTGCGAAGAGACGCGAGTGGCCACAGAATTGGTGCAGTTTTGGCGCAAATTCGGCGGGACAACGGCTATGTAATTGCATATGCAAGCCATCTGCTTTCGAAGTCTGAACGCAATTAACAGAACAGGCTGCCTCGTCCTTGTCTGGGCAGTTTCAAAATTTTGTCCCTACCTGTATGGCCGCCCTTTTCGTGTCATCACAGATCATCACGCGCTGTGTTGGCCTTCTTCTCTGAAGGACCCCACTGGACGACTTGGCCGTTGGGCATTACGCCTACACGAGTATTCCTACTCGGTTGCTTACAAGTTTTGACTTCTCCATCTGGACGCCAATTGCTTATCCCGCTACCCTGTTGATCATCCCGACGAATAAGTCATCGAGCCTAGCCTCAATGCCATGTCAATGTCCCAGTTTGTTCAGAATGGTGATGAACAACATCGTGATGCCTCCGTGCGACAACTGATTGATCGTCTCGAATCTGCTTCGAACGACGCGTCGCGTCGCATGTACGTCGTCTTGAATGGCATGCTGTACTGTAGTAGCCTCCAGTCAGATGTCCCTGAGCTCCTTCTTGTAGTGTTGAAACATTTGCGTTCAACCGTGCTGTATGAGGTTCACAATGAACCAACTGTTGGTCATCTGGGTGTATCTCTGACGCACGATCGTGTGCGTCGCCGCTTCTTTTGGCACAGTCTCGCCCGGTCCGTTCGCTGTTACGTGTCCCCCTGCGATAAATGCTAACGTAGAAAGCGACCTACTGCGCCCCCGGCTGGACGTCTTCAACCAATTTCCATCCGAACCGAACATTTCTTCCGTTTTAGTATTGATATTCTTGGTCCTTTTCCCGAGTCGAAATCGGGCTACAAGTGGGTCGTCGTTCCTATAGACTACGCGACTAGGTATGCTATCACTCGAGTGCTCCCCACCAACACCGCTACTGACATTGCGGACTTTTCGCTCCACAATGTCATCCTACAACATGGCGCTCGTCACCCATTACTCATGAATTGCGGCCGTGCATTTTCGTCCCGAGTGATCGACGATCTTCTGCGCTCTTCCTCGACGCAGCACAACTTGACCTGTTCCTACCATCTCCAAACAAGCGGCCTTACCGAACGCCTAAATCGCACCCTCATGGACATGCTCGCGATGTATGTGTCCTCCGACCACCATAACTGTGACCTGGCGCTACCTCACGTGACCTTCGCGTACAATTCTCCGCGCACGACACTACTGGTTATTCACCCTTTTATTTGCTCTATAGCTGTGATCCGACGTTATCACTCGAAACCCTACTTCCAACCACTACAACGCCGTCAACTGAATATGCACGCAACGCTATTGCTCGTGCCGACCACGCACGCCAGATCGCCCGCTCTAGAATTTCGGCTTCGCAAGCCACCCAGAACGCCATACGACAGCCGGCATGTTGACGTTCGCTTCTCACTCAGTTCTATCGTTATCCTGTGGTGCCAAGTTCGTCGACTTGGCTTATCAGAGAAATCGTTCTCTCGCTTCATGGGTCCTTGCCGTATCATCTGCCAGGTAACCGACGTCACCTATGATACCATTTCTGCTTCTGAGACCACAAGCCTGCCTGCAACCTCACCAGTGATGTTTTGCACGTCAGCAGGCTTACAAGTCTTACAAACCTTACCACCTGCCTTGTGAAGACCGTAGTTTGTGCACCGAGATGGCGCTTTTACCGCCGGAGGGTAATGCTACATAACCGACATATCAGCGGTCAGAAGACGACAACGAGGAAGTGGTCTGTCCGTTGTGCGTGCTGTACTCCATCTTAGTCGATGCTATACGCATCAGTGTCAGTATAGATTCTAAATAGACATGCCTCGTGTAAATTTTACGTAACAATATTTTCAAAAACGTGTCATTTAGGGCTTCTCGAAGATCAATACTTCTATAGGCGCTTGTAGCCGTTTAGACACGTTTTCAAGAGGTTTTGTGTTTGGTGGGTACTTTTAGTTAGAATAGAGGAAATAGCTGCGGCTTCCCACAAGCCTTGTGCTCTGTGTATGTGATGCGCATTACTCACTGTGAGTGCCGGAATGAAGTGGACCACTTCGACGTTCCGGGACGTCATGAGGAGCTTCAACTTGAGGAAGTACACTCTGCACACAAGCATACATACAAAACAGCATATTTTTGGTGGCAACTAGAATATTTTTGGCGTTTGTCCAAAGTTGGAATGAATGAATGAATGAAAGAAAGGATCAATGAACAAATGAATGAATGAATTAATGAATAAACTTTATTTAAAGTCCGGCAGTTTTACCTGGCGAGGTGGGGGAAGAGGGGATTAATCCCTGTCACTTCCCACTCTCCGTCGATTATTATGGCGGTGCCTCAGATGACCGCTCGAAGTCCCTGGACCTCAGCGGCATCTTCAGCTTGCCGGATGGCCGAAAAAATGGAGCTATAAATTTTATTGCAATTTTCTTTTTTGGGACTCTGATGCATCCCAAGAGACGTGTCACCAACATATCTGATCACTGTGCATAATGAGTAGAACACGTGCTCCAAGAGGGACAAGTTTTGCAGAGGTGAAAGTTTTCAGCATTATATGTGGCTTTCGTAATGGTGTGTTTGAAGTTTCGAAAGTATTAAAAATCGAAAATTAGCCAAATAGAAATTACATTAAAGAGGGAGAAATTCTCAAAAAGGCTGGATATGGTGGTGTGGAATGCGCTTATCTATCATGTTTCTGCTGACCACGATGCGTAAACACTACACATATTTCGGTCTTGAAGCGTGAACCTGTGGGATCTTCAGTGGAGGAATTTGTAAAGGAGTAGCACAAAAAGACGGAGAGACTGATTAGAATACATATTACCTAATTAACACAGTATACACAAGAAAAAATTATAGCTTGCAATTCGCAATACGATTGAATATGAAGTTTCAGCATCTTCGAAACGCCACTTTTCGCAGGCATGTAATCTACGAGAGTTCAAACTCTTGATGCTACGCACACATACGTTTTCAAGCGAACGTTTTTACTTGTCACAGATGTCTGTGGCAGTAGGGTCAGCATCATACACAATAATATTGAAGCCAGCCAGTGTACAGAAATGCAAAATTTGGAGGTTTACTGTTCACATGCGTATAATTAGGTGGTGTTTTTTTTATGATTGTTCTATCCGTCGTAGGTTACGAGCCGCTTCTGATAAGGCGATATGTTTTTCTCGGGGAAAATTGTCATTTCAAGCTGCGGCACATCAATGTTACCTAGTTATGAACTTTTGTAAACTGCCCGAGAGGATGAAAACGCAAGCGAGAATACAATCAGAACAACCTCATCACGAACTGCCAACTGTTTTTCTAGAAAGCAATGAACAGGTAAGCAACAAAGAAACAGGACACGCGACCATCTGAGTATTGCATGTGCTGGCAAATTGGTAACATTCCTGATTAGGACTGCAGTGGAAGATAGTGGCCAAATGCCCACCGCAAAACGTGGTCCCAACCTCGCTGAGGTTTGCGCATGTGAAAAATCAAACAGCGAAAAAAAGACTAACAAAAAAGCCGGTTATGGCATATTGATTGATTTTTGGAGTTTAACGTCCCAAGAGCAACATAAAATTTAAGAGACGCCCTAGTGGTGGGCTCTGGAAATTTCGGCCAATTCGGTTCTTTAACGTGCACCCAAATTCAAGCACATGGGCGTACAGCCTTTTTGCCTCCGTCGAAAATGCAGCCGCCGCAGTCGGATTCAATTCCGCAAACTGTAGGTCAGCAGTCACGGTTGTAACATAATCAATAAACAGACAAAGGTAAAAAGATGATGACGTAACATCGCTGGATGGAAACACAAGACATTAAACTATGCGTTCTCCTTCTGAACAAGGTGGAGACTCCGCTTTTTTGCACGCCATAATGGTTCAAACGTACTTGTTCACTGCCATTGCTGGCATGCAGAGGGATTGCTTTCAGCAAAGTGCGCAATAGTTTTGATCACTTTTTTCTTTCTGGTGGTAAGACATGCACGTTTAATATCGGTAACACATATGTCAGACACTAATTATTACACACGGGTCATTTATTGGTGAAATTAAGCCATTAGAGCGTACTTATGTTTCTATCACTGGTTGCGTACGCTCTCATGCTATTGCGTCTGATCTATTAAATCAACGAGTGCCAAAATTCACATGACGTGACAAGAGCACGGAGAAAACATCAATCTTTGCTCACAACATGAAAATCATGACATGTCTTTTATATATGACATGACATGTGTGACATGCTCGAGGAGGTGCTACAGTCGTTTGACAAACTTTATGCATACCAACATTGACGTTGCATCATGAGAGGATGAGGAAAATATTGGCGCATTCAAGGTATGTTATCGCGCAGTTTCACTGCCGGTAATTTTCAGCGCAAAGGTACCTGCAGCGTTCGAGAAGCTTCGGAACTGCTTGGAATAGGTGAACGTAAAAAGCAGGCTCTTCCTTGAGCAAGGTTCGAACTGCCATAGATCATTTCGCTAAGTTTAAGTGCACTTCGCGAGCATTACGGATTGTTTTGGAACCTGCCTGGCCGCTATCAATTGCGCTGGAATATCTGACGGCATGTGTATAAATGCAGACGCGCTTCGCCACTTGCCTGTTGATCGACGGCTGAAGCTCAGTTCCCCCTATCAGTGCCAAAGTCTTGCTGTAATCTGACTTTCTTTTTACGTGGCCACAGGTTTGGCCAAATACAATATAATCATTAACCAACTGTCTGCTCTCTTTGTCGATGTTTCGCGATCCGTGTAACGCACGCCTCCCTCCGACCATCAGCCAAGTACACGTCGTGAAGAGGGCACCGGGGCCGACCACGACCAGCAAGTCAGCCGTAGGCAACAAGGTCTGCCACAGGAGTACTGGCCGTTAACCGACAAGACTCGAACAATGACCATGGCGACGACTGCAGCAACAATTACAGCCGCTGCGCCACCACCTGAGGCGATCTTGATGCAGCCACTCATCAGGTCATCTAGTAAAGACCCGGAGACCTGGCTGGAGACATACGACCATGTCGGCACCTTGAACTACTGGGGCCTCAAAGATAAACTACGCAACGTGTACTTCTACCTCGGATACGCCGGGAAGACGTGGTTTGAGAAATACGAATTGACGCTACGAACCCGGGATTTCTTTCGGACGACGTTCTTCAGAACCTTCACGAGCGTCGCTCACAAGAAAAAGGCTGCCGCCTTGCTCAAGAAACGGGTGCAGCTTCCTAATGAAAACTTGACTACCTTCGTCGAACAGACTAACCAGCTGTTTTGTCAAGCCAACCTTGCCATGGCTGTGGAGAAGAAGCTCCGGTTTCTGATGCGAGGGGTCAAGCCACAGCTGTTTGCGGAACCTGCCCGGAACCCGCCCAAAATGGTCAACAAACTTCTTACTGAAGCCACGACTTTAGAGAAGGCGCTTGATATGCGGACAACGCAGTACAACCACCGCGCATCATTTCTGAAGCCTTCAGCACCAACGACTTGCGTGAGACCATTCGATCAATCGAACGGGAGAAGCTGCGCGAGCTGCTTCCTTCACCGTAGCCTCACGTTCATCCAGTTATCGTCATTGTTCGCGAAGAAATTGGCGAGTCACTTGGAGTCCCCGAAGCACCACAGCCTGAAGCGAAAGCTATGAGCTACGTCACTGCAGTGCGCCGTAACGCCCACTTAAGGACACTGCCGGGCCACAGTTTCTCCGTCAGGCACTGCCGCCACCACCACCGACGCCATACCACCCACCTGCCGGCCAGCGCTACGCTCCCAGGAGGACGGAAGTCAGGCGCGCCCCTGATCATCGCCTACTCTGCTACCACTGCGGTGAAGCCGGGCACACAAATAGCCCCTTCTTGTAGGCCCAGATGATAATACTTGGTTACACAACAGACGCGCCGCGTCCACATCGTAGCGAAAGACCACGCTACATTGCCGACTATCTCGCCAGAGAGCAGAGGACACTCCAGGGATCTTCTTGTTCCCCCTCACCTGGCTTCTACATATCACCGCATCATCGGCAGTACAATGGCCCAAACCGGGGCGGTCTCCTAGCCATTACTCATAAAATTAACCACAGCAACCAATGGAGGTGCGCTTGCTTGCTGTACGATACTCTGCCAAAGATCCTCCACCGCCTACGATAACGCCGCGATAAAGCCTCAAGAACCCGCCGCAACATGTACGTGGCCCTCATGGCGAAACTTCGTGAGCTGAAGACGACTTGACGACCCAACGTCAAAACAGCGGTACAAATCCTTGTAGCCGTGATCCGAAGCCGTGACCCCAACTCCAACGCGAGGAGACGCACTAGCGACCTTGACATCTTCATCTACGGCCACAGCGTCGCAGCTATCGTCGACACTGGAGCCGACTATTCCATCATCAGTGGGACCTTCACCACGAAGTTGAAGAAAGTTAGGGCAACTTGGGAAGGCCCTGAAATCCGCACAGCTAAAGGTCACTTTGTTACGCAAGCGGGAACCCGCACTCTCAGAGACACCATTAACCACAAAATATATCCAGCAAGTTTCGTCCTACTACAGAATTGCTTGAGAGGTGTCACCTCAGTATGGACTTCTTAAGCCTCTATGGTGTCGGCATCAACCTGAGAATAAAGTAGATAACACTATCCACTGAAAAAGCACTGCCGCCACACACGCCGTCAGGAAGGCACGCCTTGAATGTGCTAACAGGCCACATAACCATTTCTCCTTGCTCCAGCGTCAGCATTTCTATCGGCACTCCAGAATCAAGACGTGCTAGGCGTCGTTGAAGCTGACCAGCACGTGTTGATCAACAGCGAAATTGGCGTCGCCAGAGGAATACCCGAGCTGTGAGGAGGGAACCCATGGGTGTTGCTCGCAAACTTTAGCAACGAGTACAAACAGGTGAGCATAGGCATGATGGTTGTTTACATCGAAGAGATACTGGAAGCCAGCAACGCTTTAGCCCGCACCTACTTCGCCAAATCTAATCCGACGACTGAAACCCTTCAACCAGCTTTCGAGATTAAACCGAGCCTTGTGACGCATAAACAATAACAGCTCCGAAACCTACTCCTGTAATTGTTCTACTTCTTGTTCACCTATTGGCGGATACCCACAGGGGGATTGGTCATGACTTGATTGGTTTTATAAAATATTATGGAGCTTTAGAGTAATGCAGGTTGTATATTATATATAATACAGTCGACCTAAAAAATTGTGGTACTCCATCTAATGCCTACATTTTTATAAATGAAGAAAATTTTCTTCATGAGTTAGAGCGCAACTCTCAATTTTTACACGTATTTAACGTTGTAGACACGTTAAATTAATGATACATCATAATTCGTCAATCTAAGAGTTTCAATATTACAGCCTTTGACAGCCACACGTACTCTCGCAATGGAGAACCCAGAAAAGATGGCTCCAAAAGACAAAAGGACCGACACAGTTAAATTCATACAATACCACGTAAACGTATTTGTAAAAGAGTTTTTGGTATTGTAGCAAACCACTTGCAGGTCAAAAAGAAATCTATTGTTTCCAGTTCCCCACAGAGCGCGCACTGTAGCGACGGAGGCTGAGCAGATCTTTGTTTGCAGAAATTCATTCGGTACCCGGCAGCGCAGCTTTGCGGTAGCTGCCTCTAGGGTACAAGTTTGGCACAAGGCTCTTCGCCAGGGATGTATTAAATGGTGATTTTCAGTAGTGCTTGTCAGAGATGTGCCTCCGGAGACTTCCATAAGCGCACGCCTGGGGAATCGAGCAGCAATCACATAAGCGGATGTTGGAAAGTACGGTAAAATCAGTCCTCTCAATCATGACTTAGTTAAGGAATGCTTCATTTTATTTAGGAACGAGCCTTTATGTCCAGGAGCCAAAATATTTGGACGTTTTTTAAGTTCGCAGGGACTAGTGCACGGAACGCCTTTGATAGTTGAGCTTCAGAACTAACAGAAAGTGCCACACAGAGAGATAAAAAATTTGTTATTATAACAGCTGATGTAACTGCCGTGTCCAACTTTCATATTGCGAGCACTACTGTCAGAAATTTAGCTTCAAAAACGGTATAAAATTGGTAGTCGAAGGAAATGAGCCAAATCTGAATTCGGGCTTAAGATACCATCCCCTGACTTTTCATTACGTTGTGATGCGTCTGTTGCAATAACCACATTTTTTTGTAATACTGCGCTGATGACCTTGTAGTAAACCATCTAGCATATTATGGGCAAGTAATTTGGTGGCTTTAGAAAAAAATATCGTCAAATTGAATTTTCACAAGGTATGAAATAACGCAAGTCGGCAGGGTATCGCATATACGTATGTTGAGAGGTTTCAGTGAATTTTGTACTAATATAATTTGGGGGTCTGTTATCGCGGCCACCTAGCACCAAAACTTATTCCGGTGAGGAAATGAAGGCTATTTCTGATTTTCGTATTGGTGACTCAAATTCTCAACAATGTGTGAACAGTCATCAGGCAAATTCTATAGGAGGCAGAAGGGACCCTTGATTCAAGATACAAAACACCGTTAGCAACTGTTTTTGGCAGGCCAAGCCATTAGCGCAAAGCTTCTCTTCCGGAAAGAGTGAGAGGCCGTGACTTGTAAGGTGGAACTCCAGAAAAAAGTACACAACTAAATTCCAAAATCGAGTGAACGTGCATACGTCATATTGTTACTGTTGTGTCTTTTTTATACCTATCCGGTATCTGCTTAGCCTACGTAATAGGCCAATTACCCTTGCACCTTTTGCGGCAATATTTTCAATGTAAGGTCACCAGTTAAGCGATGTTTGATAAATTACTAGAAGGTATTTAGGAGATTCCATTTGTGGTATATCCTGATATTGATAACACAGGGAGATGTTCACGGGGTATCCCAGTGGGAAAACAAGAACGGCACATTTACTCGGATTAAGTAGAAAGCAATTGCTATTGATCCCGCTCTCCAAGATATTAAGTTCTTTTATAGGTGTTAATATGGGGTGTGAATATTATCTCCCATTGCGAAAAACGCGATATTGTTTGCCTAAACATAAGTTATGTCCTGTTGATGTGTAGTGGGGCTAAAAAGTACATTGAATAGCACCGGGGAAAGCAGTGAAACTTTCGGTACTCCTGTTGTTTGTGTGAGAGTGTATGGGGAAAATCCATCTTGAAAACAATAAAATTTCCTGTCTGTGAGGAAATTGTGAACCCATGCTAATATGTATAATGAAAAATAAAGGTAATCTAACCGCTCTACCAAAATACAGTGCTCCTCGGTATCATAAGCCTTAGGGATGTCTAAGTTAACTAAAGCTGCATATTTTTCAAATAGCGAAGCTATTTGAAGCCGACTTTTTTTTAATCAACATGGGCATTTCATACTAAAGAACCAGCCCTGAAGTCATTTCGACAAGGGCTTAGAATTAACCTCTCGGTAATCAGTTTATTATTGATAATTCTCTCCACCAATTTCCCTAGATTTGATGTCAGTGCGATTAGCCATGTGTTACCCAACACGCAAGCTAAATTTTGACAGTTAAGCAATATATTTAGGCAAGTTTTCATTCTGCCGGTATGCTTGCGTTCTCCTAACAAATATTTCACAATTTTTAGCCGGAAATTAGGTGATTTCTGGAGTGAAAACTTGAACAGAGAATATCTAATTCCATCTGGCCCTGGAGCTGCAGGTTAGCATAACGCTGTATGACTCAATTCGTATAAGGAAACTTGTGAAAATTCATGCGATTTTGCCAGAATGGGGCTAATTGCCGACAGATTAGCAGTGAAGTGTCGTTCTAAACCTCGCGCTATGTCTTCTATAGAGGCGTTCATTTCTTGCGGCGTCAAGACACATGAATCTAATGTTAAAGGCGTTCGCTGTACTTTTCTTTACTTGAGATAGTCGAACAAAGCACGCTTATTTTTTATTTGGAAATGTAATAGTAATGTCTACTCTGATATTTGTTTTTCCCGTTGCCAACTGTGTGCCTAAATATGCCAGCAAGGTGTTGATCGTCTTTCCAGTTTGTTGACCATTGATTATGAAGAGGTTTTTTCCAAGCGGATTTTCGTCTTCTATAATCGTCCGTACACTCATCGTTCTACCAACGAAAATAGGATTGTTTATTCTCTGGAGTATCAAAGGCAGAATTTTTCCTAGATCCCTCCAGTATTGAGCCAATCATAGATTCAATCTTCTTACTACTAGCATTTTGAAGTTTAGAAATTGCAGACGCTGGCAGGATTAAACTTTGCTATGGTAGACATATGTGCGTTTTGCCTCATCTAAAATTATTATTGGACAAGTAATATCAAAAACCATAAGAAGATTGTCGTTGTTAGCAGCCGAGTCAACAACAGCCAATGACACAACCTCGATTTCATTGGAGCAAAACGTTAAATCTGATACTCAGCAAGTCTGATATCGGACCAATGTTACATGGCCTTTATTTAGACAAGAAAGGTTCTGGTTAATTATCCATTCCCACAGTCGCCTACCACAAGAATTTGTCTTTAGACCCCAAACAAATGATGTGAATTAAAGTCTCCTGTGAGCATAATTTCCTCTACACATGCTGCCAAAACCTTGTCAAGGTAACTGATACTTTGCACACTAGATGCGAAATAACAATTTATAATTAAAAATGCGTGGTATTTGGGAGACACAAATCTAATGCTACAATATCACATTCCGAGTCTAACATTCTGAAGGCAATTTTCACCCTGCGGCATAATTTACCTGGTACAATGTTCATTAATCAACTCCACGTGTTTGGCAATTTAATCAAAAAGAGAAAAAACCTGCACGATAAAAATTTTGTCTTGTGTAAGCCAACTTTCTTGGAAAATTATAGTATCAAAATTACTTTGATTGCAAAAGTAATGTAAATCAGCTGAGGCTGAGAATATAGAAGGGCAGTTCCACTGTAGTACCTTAAACTGAAGAATGATGTTAAGCGCAGCACAGAGACGCATGCAGAGCCCTTCTTGGCATCTTTGCGCGAAATGACTGATTCGTTCCTTTTAGTTTTCGCCTTGAGATCGGCGTAGATAGGGGGTATGGTACGTTTATGAGTTCGAATATTGAGTTCCATATCAGTTAAAGCACGTGTGCTCGGCTGAGGTGTATGTCGCTCCAGGTACACCTGTGACCCTGACTGCCTAACCTTGCCTGCAGATGTAGAAAGTTGTCCAACACTAGAGTGTGTAGCTGAGTAGCATCGCTGGTAGTGTCTGATACTGCAGGTTCTGTACTAGTCCGTACTACTTGCACAATCTGATTAGAAAAAACTTCCACCTATCAGTTAGAAAAGTTTGATCTGTGCTTATGTATAACCTTAGTCACTGCCTTTTTCACAGCAGTTTCAATAGCCTGCGATACATTTGAATCTATACTGAAAGTGTAGCGCGCTGCATTGCAAAATATCCAAAATGCCTGTCTTTAACCATGTCAATGGCTTCCCTTCAAGAAAAATGGCGGCTGGTAATATTATCTAGGATTTGAACCTCCTGAAAACAAGCTAAATGATCAGAGTTGTCAGCGCAGTGAGTCCCTCTAGAGAGACAACACTTTTCTGCTGTTCCAGTACATGCGCTTGAAGAATGACTCTCTCCACAAATGCCGCAACGAAGGTTAGGCGTGGGTCCTCCCGCACTATCACCATATCTCCAGGAGTTCTTGGATGTAATCGAACGAAAAGTGATGGGCTCTACGCGAAAAATCATTAGCCATAAGCTTATTTCTGACGGACATGTGCCCACAAATATCGCGATGACGCATTTTGTCGGAACCCTCTCATTGTTGACCTGGTGATTACATTGCTAAATGAAAATGACGACTGTTCCAGAGACTGTTCCCTAATGTGACTATATGCAGTAACTCAGACGGCTAGGCACTTTTATTTCACTCTATGTGCTGCTTTTTACGCGGGTCTTCGTTTTCCTAAATGTTGGCTAGGATGGCGTGGTGGCATTTGTGGTTGATTCGCTTCACCTGCGTCCCAGATCCGCCATCTTATGACCGCTATAGTGCAGGATGACGCAGGACACATGCTCATGACAGACCCACTACACTATATAAAATGAATGCTTTGCTTATCGGCTCCGGTGAAGAAAGCAACACCACAACGAAATTGTCTTCTAACGTGCCACTCTTCGTGTAATGTGGTGATCATTTTGTGATGATCTCTATACCGTAGTTTTGCTGTGTCCACAAAGATCGCCTTGCTCTAAATTTGAGTGTATTTTGGTGGTAATATAGCTGTTGAGCATCTCGGGCAACATCAAAGAGAATCCCAGGCTTATGACAGAACAAACGTAGAAGAAAATGCTACAAAACCAGAAAGAGGTACCTTCAACTTTATTACTAATAAACAAAACACACAAACAACATGTTAGAAACGTCTGACTTCTTAGCACAATGCTAGTATGGCTTTATGGAATTATACTATTGATATATAACATATACATATATGCAGTAAATGGAGTTATGCATTATACTTACCCAACTACCGGTGATTCAATATAAGCATAAATCGTCAGAAGGTCAGAGGTACAGGTGAACTTGCAAAAAAAGATTTGTTGTATTGAAAGCAAACTTCAAGCCATGGATGAACTTGGGTGACCAAAAAAAATGTTTCAAAGTCTAGTGATGAAACGCTGAGTCTGGAAAACTGAGTAGATGTCCTATAAATAAACGAGTGCGGTGCAATAACTTGATACTTAGGGGCGTGCCGGAAAATAACAACGAAGATGAAGAAATACTATTCTGAAAATTCACTATGAGATAGTTCAAGCAGTTGAGGGGGTGGAAATAACTTTTATCGAAAGACTTCATTGGCTTGGGAGGTGGTTGGTTGATAGGATCCGCCCAATTTACTTGAGTGAGGTGGATCAAAGAGCAAAAACGAGAATTCTGGATACATGATCGAGACTTAAGGTGATGGCTTATGGGAGATGAAGTACAGTATTGGAGAGGATTTTTTAAAGAATGTCTCAGAAATAGGAAAACGTTGTGGAACTAAAAGTAAAAAAAGTTTCCTACGTCTGGAACGAAGAAAGTAGTGAAAGGTACAAGTGTAGCACTGAACCGAAAACAGTCAACGTCTGATGAACAGCGCGTATGTCGATTTTTCAAAATCTTTCATGTAAATGCGAAAAGCATGTTGAGTAAGAAAGTTTCAGTACAGACACTATGTTATTATAGCATGACTAGTACCTTATGGTAATTGCAGAGATATCGCTTAGTAGTGATATATCAGATGCCGAAATTATTATCCCGGGTTCAAGCATAGTTCGACAAGACCAATCAAGAAGAAGGGGAAGTGTTGTCATTGTGATTAATCAAGGTATAATAATCACGGTCATAGCAGTCTCAAGTGCCGTCGACACAGTTCTTATCAAGGTAATGTTAAGCAATCACAGCGATTTTCTTGGGCGGGGGCTCGGCTATACAGAGCTCTAACAAGACGCAGGAGGAAATTACTTATTTGCGTAACTTCACCAGTTCTAAATTTGAACCTGGTGACAATATGCTGTTGTTGGGTCACTTCAATCTTCCCTATATCGACTGTAATAGGCACCTTTGCCTTGTGAAACTGATGTGACTCAGAGTGAGAATTTCTTAGAGCTAATATTTTGCTATAACAAGTACAATTCTCTTACAAGTTGTAAATGATCATAGGCGGATATGCGCAGAAAAGTCCTCCATACTAAATAATTTCTGTTTGTCGAAGTCCATGAACTACCTTTCTAAAAGGTGCAGTAGTTTGTGGTGGTATGGCTGACCGCAGCATGGTTATAATATGTCATAAATTATATCCACACTACTTTAAAAAGAACTACCAAAACACGTATTGAATTTTCATGCCGCAGATTAGGTTAGTATATCAGATGATCTGGAACATTCGTTTGGTGAGCTTGCCTCATTGTAAAAGCCCAAGACAGATACGGACAGTTCATGGGAACACGTTGCTTCTGTGGTGGATATTCAATTGGAGTGTTTCATTCTTAGGTCAATTAAAAAGGTGAAGCTGAAAACGCCATGGATTAATAGAGAAATGTTGGATAGAAAAAATATAGAAAAAAAGGCAGGCATGTTCCAGAAACTCAAGCATGGACATAAATGTCCCGCGTGAAATGAAAAAAAAAGGTCCCAATAGAGTTGTTTTAGAGTAGAAGCTTAATATTTATAACGCCACAGAGCGAAAAAATTTTACCAGTGCACCTGCTGAGTTTTGGCGATACGTTGACCCACAGCGCAAACCTTATTCTCCAAACAATGTCAGGTTATGGAGAAGCGGACAGAAAGTTTCAAAAACTTTTTCTCCAGTTATCAATCTTGACGATGGAACGTTGCCTGTCATGCCTGTTTTCCCTGACCGTTCCTGTGCTAGCAATACTGAGATTTGAGAGGAAGGCATCCTAAACCTTCTTAGTTACGAATTGTTATTAGGAAAAAGTGCAGGTACAGATGGTGTTCCAAATCAGCTTTTATAGTGGTACGCATAGTGGGTAGCCAGATATTTGGCAATAATATTTCTGTCGTCGATTACTTCTTTACACTCTCCTGAAGCTTCGAAGCAAGACAAAGTTGTACCCATTCACAATGATGGTATTTCGACCGACGTAGGCACTCACAGGCCTGTTGCTTTTTTTAGGGGGGGGGGGCGTTATAAGCTGTTGAAGTATGCTGTTAGTTCGAATTATATCAAAACGCATAATTTATTATTTGCAGCACAGCATCGACTCCGCAAGGGTATCCCGACCATTATGTAACTTGTAAAAACAGTAGATACTACTTCTTTAACAATGAACAGCCGTGGACAGATGGATCTCACTTTCCTAGATTTATTCATCATTTGATAAGCTATCCATTCCTCGCAAATTAGTTCAAATTTCATGCCTACTTTGTAAAGTTCCATATAACTCACTAGTTCGAATGTTGATTTTATCGTAGGAAATAATATGTTGCAATGGGTGGATAAAAGTCCAGTCCTCTGCCATTAGTCTCGAGATAACAACAGCGCATTTACTAGCGCCTCCGCTGTTTCTAATACTTGTTATTGTTGTCACATTGTGTACAAGTGTTCCACTTCACCTATTTCTGGAAGACTGTCTATTTTGTATACTGTCAATGGACGGTCGAACAAAATCGCAGGATGTCTTACAAAAAACTACGACTGGACCAGCCAATGGCAGATGACACTGAAGCCAGCTCATCAGTTCATTCTTAGATGTACACAATTGAAAACATTGAATGAAAGAAATTGCAGCAACACAAGTACCTTATTCGGCGACAGAGGCGTGTGCCAACTCTTTCGCGAGTGGAGTGGGAGGCAAACGCCCACCTTTCTCGTTAACCAGATATATATATATATATATATATATATATATATATATATATATATATATATATATATATATATATATATATATAGTCCAGTAGATCCTCCGTGAGCGGTCACAACGTGGTTTATTTCAACGTTTCGGCCTAGAGTCTGGCCTTCATCAGGATATATATATATATCTCAGTGGTTAGTGCATCGAACGCGTTATTCGATGGTCGTAGGTTCGATTCTTGCTCCCGGCTGGTTATTTTTTCTTTTTTCACCCACTTTTCTTTCTTCTTATTTACATTCCAGTGGTTCTAATAACTTCCCCTATACATTCCATGGCATTACTGTCTGTTAGATCTCTTTATTAGTGCCTCAAAACACGGAAAAACGAGCCCTTAGGTATACACTTCTTTCCTTATATATATATATATATATATATATATATATATATATATATATATATATATATATATATATATATATATATATATATATATATATATATATTGTGAGCATTATTTATGCGTCCCATCTTTTCATCTGTACATACTCATCATCACCAGTCAAGTTTAGGTTGTGGGGCTCATACTCGAGTCAATAAAGGAGAGTCTTGAGTGTACTCGACGCCATCTTACAAGTGGTGGAGAGTGCTGCCCGGTTCCTGCGTCCTCTCGCGTTCTCGGACACCCCAGCGTCTTCTAGAATACATCCCTGGAGCTCCGTTCAGGCCGCCGCTTAAACGACCTGGGTCCGGTAATGTCGCAAGCCGCCCAGTCCAGCGTGCCAGCTTCGCCACCGCTCCCACCGCCAAGAAACCCTTCTCACCTGGTCACCAGGCCTCAAAAGGATCCTCCGCTGTTCGCAGGACTTCCGGGTGAAGACGTTGAAGACTGGCTCGAGGAGTATGACCGCGTGAGTGTTATCAACAACTGGGATGAGCCTGCAAAACTCACCCACGTGGCATTCTACTTGAGCGGCGTCGCAAAGACGTGGTTTTTCAACCACGCCACAGATTTTCCGACATGGCCCGCCTTTACACGTCAGCTCCGCCAAATTTTTGCCAACCCGTCAGTGCGCTCGGATATCGCCAAAAAGAGGCTTGGTGCACGTGTTCAACGCCCTGGCGAGTCTTACACTTCTTACATCGAAGATGTTCTCGCCCTTTGCCGCCGCATCGACAACGATATGGCGGAAAACGACCGTGTGCGCCACCTGCTAAAAGGAATTGCGACTGTCGCTTTTAACGCGCTTGTGGTGCAAAATCCCCAAACCGTAGCCGATGTTGTCGCTACCTGTCAGCGCCTTGAGGAGCTTCAGACCACTCGGGTACAACCTGATATGTCTGATCTGAGCTCAAGTCATGATACAACAGAGCTGCGTGCACTGATCCGCAGTATCATCCGCGAGGAACTTTATGCACAGGCTTCACCTCGCCACCTTGACATTCGAATGACGCCACCTGCTACTAGTTTACGTGACGTCGTGAGGGAGGAACTGGCCTTGATTACTAGTACACCAGCTCCGAGTTCACATCCCATGCCCAGTTATGCTCACGTTGCTGCAACGACGCCTGCGCCCCACCAGAGCCTGGCCTCGATGACTGTCACACCTGTCCAGACCTCATATCCTGTGGCCATGCCAACGTATGCTCAGGTTGCTGCTAGGACACCTGCACCCCAGCAAAGCCCAATGCAGCTACCAGCGCCCGAAGTGCATGGTTCGCTCAACTCACTCGCACCGCGACCATCTTCCCAGCCTTACAACGCCTGGCGCAGTTCGCGACCGACTTGCTTCTATTGCGGCATCCGTGGTCATATTTCAAGGTTTTGCCGACGCCGTCAGCAAGACGAACGACGAAGCTACGATAACCTTGAACGGGACAACTTCTACGCGACTGGCCCACCCTATCGTCGGCTGTATCCCAACAGCACACGTCGGTCGCCGTCTCCGCAGAACTTTGACCCAGTTGGCAGTTCCCGGTTCTCACGTCGTCGCTCACCTTCACCGATGCGGCGTTCCTCTTCTCCTCTCCGACCTTCTACTTCAATTCCCGACCGCCAACTGGAAAACTGAACAGTGCAGCTTCGGGAGGGAAAGCTGCATCTTTCGAACTGCGTCAAACTCCTCCGGACCGCCCATCGAATGTTTTATTGGTGTATGTTGAAGGTATACAGACAGAGGCACTGGTGGACACAGGCGCATCACTTTCCGTAATTCGTGCACACTTTTGTACCCGCTTGAAGAAAGTTAGGACGCCCTACGATGGTCCTCCCCTTCGTTGCGCAGATGGAGTCCCTATTCAGCCTTCAAGTGTTTGCACAGTCCGCGTTTTCATAGATGGCATCCTTCACCACATTCAGTTTCTTGTACTACCTTTGTGCACTCACACAGTAATTTTGGGATGGGACTTCCTTTCTTCGGCATCAGCTTTCATATCGTGTCGTCAGCGAGTCATTCAAATGTCAGCTACTGAGAGTTCATCGGATGTCGATCCATACAGCTTCCGTTTCGTTGCTGCCACTGATTGTTTCATTTCGCCAGGAGATGAACAACTTCTAACGATCGCTTCGGATACTATAGTTAATGGTGACGTGTTCATAGCTCCATCAGTTCGCTCCAAACCTGCAGGGCTTACCATAGCACCCGGCCTTGTGCGGTTTAACGACGGTAAAGCATTGATCACCGCCTTGAATCCAACTTCTTCGCCAGTCATGCTCCCCCAGGGCACTGCTGTGAGCTGCTTCGCTGACAGTGAGCCCTTTTCGCTGGTTCCCCTTCACGCAGACTCACCGCCTTTGTCTGCTACTGCTGATATCAAGGCTACCACTGTTACCTTAAATGACACCATAAGTCCTCACCTCACTGCCGAGCAAAAGAGAGACCTCTTAGACCTTCTCCAAAAGCACAGCCTTTCGTTTGATGTACATTGCAAAGTTCTGGGCCGCACCTCCGTTGCAGAGCACAGCATCGAAACCGAAGGCAGCTCCATTGTACGCCGCCGCCCATACCGTCTCTCTTCGGCAGAACGGCAAATCATTGAGGAAAACGTCGCCGACATGCTCAAACGGGATATTATTCGACCTTCATCCAGCTCCTGGTCGTCTCCTGTGGTGTTGGTCCGGAAAAAGGATGGCTCTGTCCGCTTTTGTGTTGATTACAGAGCGCTCAATAAGATCACGAAAAAAGACGTATATCCGTTGCCACGCATAGATGATGCCCTGGACTCCCTACAAGGCGCAGAATATTTCTCCAGCCTCGACCTCCGATGCGGGTATTGGCAAATACCTATGCGCGAAACAGACAAGGAGAAAACAGCGTTTGCGACGCCTGACGGACTTTACGAGTTTAACGTCATGCCCTTTGGCTTATGCAACGCTCCAGCAACATTCGAGCGCATGATAGATACCGTCTTACGTGGTCTCAAATGGAAAACCTGTTTATGTTATTTAGACGACATCGTCATTTATTCATCTACTTTTTCTCAGCACCTTAAGCGATTGGACGAAGTTCTAACGTGCATTTCGAACGCTGGCCTACAGCTCAATACAAAAAAGTGCCACTTCGCCAGCACAAGCATCAAAGTATTGGGTCACCTTGTGAGCAAAGACGGCGTTCGACCCGACCCCGACAAGGTTGCTGCCGTAGTTAGTTTTCCATGTCCGCGCAATCAAAAACAATTGCGAAGTTTCATGGGCCTGGCGTCTTACTTCCGCCGCTTCATCCGTCACTTTGCTGCCATTGCCGGGCCGTTACACAAGCTTCTGACGTCAGGGACGGATTTCACGTGGACTGACGAGTGCGAGTGTGCTTTCCAAGCACTTAAGCGTGCTTTGACATCAGACCCCGTCCTCCGTCACTTCGATGAGAGTGCACCCACTTTCCTGCACACAGATGCCAGCGGCCACGGAATCGGTGCTGTCCTACTCCAGCGCGACGACACTTCACGTGAGAGAGTAGTTGCGTATGCCAGCCGCGCACTAACACCTGCAGAGCAGAACTACTCGATAACAGAGCAGGAATGTCTCGCTGTCGTTTGGGCCATCCAGAAATTTCGACCTTATCTGTATGGACGCCACTTCACTGTGGTTACCGACCACCATGCCCTATGCTGGTTGTCCTCGCTGAAGAATTTGTCTGGGCGCCTCGGTCGCTGGATACTGCGTTTGCAAGAGTACACTTTTGACGTTGTGTACAGATCCGGCAAACAGCATCAGGATGCTGACGCTCTCTCTCGCTGCCCTCTGCCACTTTCACCTCCAACCACGCATCCTGAATGCCCCTCAGGTGATCAAGCGGCTTCCTCTTCACTCACGTTATCACCCCTGGCAGTTGCTGGGTCGCTACCTTTAAACAACAGCGCCCAGTTTGCCGCGTACCAACGTGACGACCCCTACTGTAACCGCATCATCGGATACTTGAATGGCTCGCCTTCTCCACCTAATGCCAGACTACGTCGTCAGCTATGGCTGTTCAAGCTAGAGAACAATGTCCTGCAGCACTATACTTATAATGCGGATGGGCACCGGTGGGTGCCAGTACTTCCCCGTTCGCTGCGAAAACAAGTTCTCGAAGCATTGCACGACGAACCATCAGCTGGACACTTGGGATTTCAAAAGACCTACAACCGCGTTAGGAGCCGTTTCTTCTGGCCTGGTCTTTCTACCTTTGTGGCTAATTATATCGCTTCTTGCGCACTTTGTCAACGCCGGAAACGACCAACTTCAGCTCCTGCTGGCTTAATACAACCTCTTCCATGTCCCGACACACCTTTTGCCGTTGTCGGAATAGACCTCGTCGGGCCACTTCCCGTAACGCCAGCGGGCCACCGCTGGATCGTCACAGCCGTCGACCACCTCACACGATACGCGGAGACCGCTCCTCTACGCACTAGCTCCGCCTCAGACGTTGCCGCCTTCTTTTTAGAAGCCATTGTGTTGCGTCATGGTGCACCTCGCACGTTGTTAAGTGACCGAGGAAAGGCCTTCATGTCGACAATTCTGGACGAAATTCTAAAAACTTGTGGCACAGTTCATAAGACCACATCCGCTTACCACCCGCAGACAAATGGGCTGACAGAGCGATTCCACCGGACTCTAATCGACATGATATCCATGTACATCGGACCGAACCACGATAATTGGGACAATATCTTGCCGTTCGTAACATTCGCACACAACACCGCTGTTCAACGAACCACCGGGTATTCACCTTTCTTCCTCGTCTATGGTCGTGCGCCGACATTCACCATTGACGCCTCTTTCTTCAATGCAATGACAAAAACGTCGACGACTACGCCAGAACATTTCGTCTCCAGGCTTGCTGAGGCCCGGCAACGTGCTCAACTCAACACGGAGGCCAGTCAACAAGACCGCAAACAACGCTATGACAGCTTTCGACGAGACGTCACCTTCCGTCCTGGAGATGAAGTACTACTTTGGACGCCTGTTCGCACACCCGGATTGTGTGAAAAATTTCAGTCTCGCTTTCTAGGACCTTACGTTGTTTGTGAACGAACATCCCCTGTCAATTACCTTGTCACTCCCGTCGAGGGTTCCTCGGACCGTCGTTACCGTGCCTCCGAGATAGTCCACGTTTCACGTCTTAAACCCTTTGTGCGCCGTACCTTTCCCGCCTAAGTCTCGGCCGGGCCGGCCGCTCAAGTGCGCGGGGAAATTAAGTGTGAGCATTATTTATGCGTCCCATCTTTTCATCTGTACATACTCATCATCACCAGTCAAGTTTAGGTTGTGGGGCTCATACTCGAGTCAATAAAGGAGAGTCTTGAGTGTACTCGACGCCATCTTACAAGATATATATATATATATATATATATATATATATATATATATATATATATATATATATATATATATACGTGTGTGTGTGTGTGTGTGCGTGTGCGCGTGTGTGTGTGTGTGTTATTTATTTATTTATTTACAATACTGCCACTCTCATCCGAGAGCATAGCAGGAGGGCATACAAATGTGTGTACAAGAAACATGTGAATCTGCAGGCTTGATTCATGAGGAAGAACAAAAAAGAACATATGCACACAAAGACAGAATAATTGCACAACTTTACGCATAAACACGCCTATATTACAAGCTGTAGTAACAAGAAGAAGAAATAAACCAAAGAAACAAGTCCATGAAAAAGGTAAGAATAATTCCAATACAAGGCTGCAGCAACGAAATACACAAGAAATTAACAGATTTGTAAGCTGGAAATGCTACACGTGTGCTGTTCGGTTAGCGCAACAATAAGTGTTATTTCTACACTGAATAATCTAGCATTTCGACCAACTTAGATAACGAGTCAGTGCTTGTTATCACGAGGTCGAGTTTATTCCACTCGCGTATTGCCATGGGAAAGAAAGAGTACATAAACGTGTCGTTACTGCAGGAATATTCGGTTATGGTGCGGTCGTGTTTGTGACGTGTAGGGCGGGTCTGAGAAAAAGATATGTATTTATGCGTATCAATCTTGTAACTGTTATGAATTAGCTGGAACAAGAATTTTAGGCGAGAGTGCCTCGCTCTAACTGACAAACTTTTTATTCCTGAATCAGCCAAGAGGTTAGTGGGAGAGTCAGTCCGTTTATATTTATTGTAGATGAACCTTATAGCCTTTCGTTGGACACTTTCAATCTTTTTTATGAGGGTAGTCGAGTGCGGAAACCATATCGTGCTTGCATATTCCAGAAGCGGTATTACGAACGTTCTGTAAGCTAACAGCTTGGTAAGAGTGGGGGACGTCTTTAGGCACCGTTTTAGATAGAACCGTTTGCGCAACGCGGCGGCGGTAATATTTGTGATGTGTGAATCCCATCTAAGATCGGAAGTAAGCGTAATTCATAAATATTTGTGTTGCGAAACCTTACTTAAGGGTATATCATTAATGAAGTATGTAAACATAGAAGGCTGTTTTTTGTTGAAACAGTCATGGTAACGGATTTTTTAATGTTTATTGTCATTTGCCAGTCAGAACAGCATTTCGTTATTTTACTAAGAGACGTGTTAAGCATTAGGTGGTCCGTATAGCTATTAATTTCCCTGTAAATAATGCAGTCATCTGCAAATAACTTGATATTGCACTCGATATTGGAAGTTATGTCGTTAATAAAAATTAAGAATAATAACGGTCCCAGGACTGACCCCTGCGGAACCCCGGATGTCACAGGTACGGTCTCAGATGGTGTGTTTTCGAAGACAACAAACTGGGACCTGTTCGAGAGGAAGTCTTTTACCCATGCCGATATTGCGTCTTTGCCAATCACATTTTCTAATTTCCCAATTAATTTAGTATGGCCTTCACAATAAAATTCCTTGGAAAAATCCAACAGAATGATGTCTGTTTGCGCTTGGTTGTTTATTGATAGTGCGAGGTCGCGAACTAGTTCTGCTAGCTGTGTAATAGTTGATAGGCCGCTGCGGAAGCCGTGCTGATGAGGTGATAAAAAGTTCACTTTTTCCAAGTAGACATTTAGATGCTTCAGGATTATGTGCTCAAGTAATTTGCATGACGTGCTTGTTAGTGAAATAGGCCTGAAACTTGAAACGTAATTTTTGTCTCCTGATTTGTGAATTGGTACTATTTTTTCTATTTTCCAGTCTTCCGGAAGGGTGGATGTTGAAAGCGACTTGCGAAAAATTAGGCCGAGGTACTTGCTACACCGTTCTGCATATCTTTTTAGGAATTCATTCGGTATGTCATCCAGGCCGGTGGATTTTTTCGGGTCCAATTTAAGCAATAGTTGCATAGTTCCAGCGTCTGTGATGTTAATTTCGTCAATTTTGTCAGTATTGTGCTGTTCCAAATAAGGTGAAATGCCATTATCTGTCGTGAATACCGAGCGGAAGAAATCATTATGCGCATTCGACTTCGCTACCTTCTCTTCTACTGTTAGTGTAGACAACGCTTCAGGACTTTTACGAAAATGCCTCCAGAATTTCTGCGGGCTATTTGTGATAAAGTCTGGAAGAGTTACGTTGAAGTAATGCTGTTTGGCTTGCTGCGTCTTTGTTTTCAGTCTCATGACTGCATTTAATAACTTCTCGTTACCTGGTGAGTTGGCGGGGTCGATCCTCGCTGCCCGCCGTAACCTTTTTACTTGACGTTTCGCTTGGATAACTTCTCGATTTATCCATGGGTTTTTTAGGTTGGTTTTTTGTGTTTCACGGGTATAAAGGTATTGATGCAGTGAGGAACGATGACCTTGTTCTTCACTGCATGTTATGAGACGACGTCCACTACGGCCGTAACCAGCTTATATCTTTATTCCAAACGCGTGAGCAAGAGCCTCTCAGACCACGTAACAGACGATAATTTCTACAAAGGTTTACTTATTAGATGAAGATGGAGTGCCTAGTCAGCGCTTAAACTATTTGCCCCCTTTCACGAAAGAAGGCAGCAAGTTAGAAAGGGTTGCAACGCTGAATATATGGCTTCAGTCGAGAGACGTGGGCAATCTCGTTGCTGCGGTGACGACGATCTGGAGCCGCATTGACAGGAGTGACGCAATAGTTGACGTCAGATGTTCGTTCAAGGACTGTGTATGAACCGAAATATCGCTGAAAGAATTTTTCGCAGAGCCGAGGTGCATGAACAGGTGGCCACAAAAGCACTTAGTCGCCTGGGCGGAAGAGACCAACTCGACGCTTCGCATCAACGTCTATTTTGCTCTTGTCCTGAGTGGAAGCAGTGTTGGCGTGGGCAATTTTACGGCAGCGGTTGACGCGAGTGGCGAACTCTTCCGGGAGAGATGAATATAGAACGAAAGATGTAGACAAAAAGGTGGTGTCCTGAACAAAAGTCGGCACATGGCCATACACGAGAAAAATAGGTTGTAATTAGTTGTACGCTGTATGGCGGTACTATATGCGAATGTGACAAAAAGAAGTAGAATGTCTTGGTTTTTGTGATCTGTTTGAGCGTACATGGAGACCACGTCGGACGAAGTTCGGGGAAAACGTTCGGTCAGACCACTAGTTTTTTAAATTGATACGCTGGTGTGGTCTTGTGGAGGGTGTTGGAGGCTTCGAAGACTTCAGCAGAACATGCTAACGAAATATCTTGCCACTCTCACTACGAAGCACACGTGGGGCAATTTCAGAGGTATCGACGTACGGAGGAGCTGCCGTCTGCGCGTATCGAGGAAGATGGTCCACGTAAATAACAATTGAACATTGACCAGCGAGCCGAAGTGCAAGCGCCCTGTACAAGTCTATTCCCACATATTCAAAGGGGGTAGACGGGTACGGCAGTGGTAGCAATGGCCCCGCGGGAAGAGACGTGTTACGCTTTCGATGCTGGCACGACGTGCAAGAGCCGACATACCTGGCGACAGAAGTGGAGAGGCCAGGCCACAAGCAGCGAGTTTTGAGGTGGTCCTAAATCTTCCGAAACCCTCAGTAGCCTGCTGTCGCATCGTCAGTGAACGCCTGTAAACTTCCAGACGAAGTGAGCGAGAAATGACGCGAACCAATTGTTTACTGAGAGTATGGTAAATTTGCCGACATGATGTTCCATCTTGAAGATTGAAACAGGCAAGTTGTTGCTTAGATTACAGTTTGGAGCACGTGATAAGCCAGATAGCCGATCGATGATTGTGCGGCAGTGGGTATTGAAATGTTGTAGCTAGGCGAGATCTGTGGAAGAAAGAAGTTCCGCCGAGGCAGCGAACTCTTTTGAACCAGCAGCGGTAGGCTTGGCCACTTGGGTGGTCGGCAAAGAACACATGGAAGGTGACAGATGGGCGCTTGGTGAAGGTGGGCAACGCGACAAAGTGCTGGCATCTTGATGCTGCCGACCTGACCTATATGTGACACTGTAGTCGCACTCTTGCAATAATAGAACCCAACAGCCAAGGCGTCCTGACAAATGCTTGAGAGACGATAACCAACACAGAGCATGATGGTCAGTTGCGATTGTGAAATGCTGGCCGTATAAATAACTACAAAACTTTCGCACGGGCCACGCGGTGGCAAGACATTCTTGTTCGGTGATGCTGTAATTTCACTCACCAGGTGAAAGAATACAGCTTGCGTAAGACACAAATTGTTGGCGTAGGCCACAGCACCTGCAACAAGCCTATTTGCGTCAGTTTGTAGCGCAGTAAGTGCTGCAGGGTCGAAATGACGGAGCACTGGCCGTGATGTGAGGAGTCGCTTCAAAGTGTGAAAAGCGGCTTCGCAGTCTTCTGACCAGACAAAGGGTGCACTCGTGAATAGAATTTTCTGCAGAGGAGCCGTGATAGCAGCGAAATCACGCACAAAGCGGGTAAAGTACGACGCCAAGCCAAGGAAGCTGCGGAGTTCTTTGGGTGTGGTTTGTGTAGGAAAGTGCAGTACCGCGGCAACCTTGTCGGGATCGAGATCAACGTCATGTGTACTGGCGACGTGACTAAATGCCTTGATGCTGTTACTGGCAAACTGACACTTCTTAGTGTTGAGCTGAAGACCAGCCTTAGCTCAAGACGTGAGGACTTCGTCTAGCCGTTCCAGGTACTGTAGGAAGCTGAACGAAAAGACGGCCATGTCGTCCAGGTAGCAAAGGCACGTCTTCCATTTTAATCCCCGCAGTACTGTGCCTATCATTCGTTCAATTGTGGCTGGGGCGTTGCATAGGCCAAAAGAAATCACATTCAATTCAAAGAGTTCATCTGGCGTAGAAAACGCAGTCTTCCCTTCTTCGGATTCATGCATCGATATATGCTGATACCGAGAGCGCAAGTCAAGACTTGAAAAGTACTCGGCACCTTGTAAAGTATCAAGAGCGTTGTCAATGCTAGGCATTGAGTAGACGTCCTTACGAGTAATTTTGTCGAGTGCTCCGCAATCGATGCAAAGCCATACCTAGCCATCCTTTTTTTAGTAGCCCAACAGGATAAGACCATGCGCTTGTCGAAGGCCTGGTGACGTTGCACGCGAGCTTGTCGTTGACTTGTTCTTGTACGACCTTGCATTCAGAAGCTGACACACTGTTCACTCTAAAACATTTACACCCCTAAGGGTTTATTTTTTGTCCCATAATCAACGTTCTTTAAGGGTGTCTAAAAACCAATAAGGTGTTTAAAAAGGCACTAAAACCGTAGGGTGTAAAGAAACGTTACACCCTACTTTAATACGTGTTTATAAACACCTCTAAACTATGGGGGTTGGATGAGGCTACACCCATGTGAGTGGGCTGTAACACTAAAAGCCCCCTTGGAACGATGGCAGCTATATAGTTAAGCATACTTGATCGAATGAAGCACAATTACCGGGACAACAAAAGCAGAGACACAGGAGGTGAAGCTTGGTCTTGTGTGTTGAGGAAAGCCGTTCATAGCACTTCATTCCATCAAATACGCATCACCAACTGGCGCAAGCCTCAATGGTTCTCAGGGAGAAGCATATATGAACCTTCTCTGCGGCTGACAAGAAGGAAGATACTTGTGTCACCCACTGCACCTATACCTGCATGCATGCAGCTGATAAAATAGGGTGCCGTGATCTTGAATGAGCTGCATAAGACCAGTGTATATATGTGTAGGTAGTCTGGGCCGAAAACGACGACGTAGGACGCGGCAGGCCATTACACATACACACGCACACGCACCACACCACAGTAGTGCACGCAGTAACTTGTAGCCTGAGGTTCAACCGAATATAACGCTGAGTCAAAAAACAATTAGGCCCGTATGTTCACATCTGCCTTTATTAAACAAAAGCTGCAAGTCTGACAAACAGGACTCTGATGGCATTCTGCAAAATTTTGAAATATCTCACGTGACCAAGTTTTTTTTCTCTATACAAGAAATTCAATTTTTTCAATACAATAAATCACCACAACTTTCAAAAACATTTGCGCTAGTCGGGCAAACGACTGAGAGGTATGGCGTTGATTGACATTTATACAATAGAAAGAACACGTAGAAAGAGTAAACGAGTTTCTGGAGTCACATTTACAACCTATTATATCTCGCAGTATAAATTTAGCCATTTAAAAACGAGAACATTCGACGAGGTAGTGTAATTGGGGTTGTATAGTTGTAATGTCAGTGTCGGTATACTTCTAACTGCAAACCACAGCTCGTCACTGCTGCTTGCGCAATCATCTTCAGCTGCTGAGATGACTGGTGCCTACGAGAGAAGTGGGGCGAAGCTGTTCTTTCTGTACAGAAAATTCAATTCCGGAAACCTAAAATGAATACACAATGAAGAATAACAAAAATTTCACAAAGAGTGCAACACGCAATATGCACCCTGCATAACTAACTGCTTTCTTATGTGTACGTGTAAATTGAGTGCATAGCAAGCATATTCAGTGACATAGGGTTCCTCTGCAGTGAGAAACGCTACAAAAGGTATGCTGAACAATAAACGCCATAAAAAGCAGGCTGTGGCAGAATCATTATATCTTTCATGCCGTAGATATAAACCTTACTTTACCCTTTCAGCTTGCTCACACAGGCAAATAAAAAGGGGCCGTTTCAATTTGCTAATGTTCCATTAGCTGCATGCATCGACCAATCTAAGTGAATGTCAAGTTCCGTGCCTAAGTATGCATCAAAACAGCTGCATGTGTATATCTGCAGATCTACCATGGTACTCGTTCCATTAATTTATTAAAAGGAATCCAGTACGACGCGCGACAACATATACATATTTTATCTGTATTGCGAAAAAGCACAATGCCACCGAGCATACATGACGGTATGCGCATTGAGAAGGCATTCATTGCAGGTAACTTGTAAAATTAAGTACGGTACAGTTACTTATTAAAATGCGAATGATACTAGTGTTCTTGAACTGACTCACAATTACACGATTATGTAATGGAAGAATTGGCTATTGGGTCATTGCACGTCAGACGTCCCAGCCATTTTGACGACAATCTCAAATGTATTCGAAAAAAAATCGCGCTGATATTACTGCATTAAAAAGGGTAACTGCTAGAATATGTCGCAGACAAATACTTTTTTGGTCACGTGGCTGCCTCCTGAGCTTCCCGGAATCTCGTCTGGATGTTTGTGAAAAAAGTTATTTCATAAGTACCCCTTCTTCTTCTGTGCCAAATTTGGTCTGCAAGTTAAATGAATGGCTTGCGTAAAGTGTTTCAAGCTCAGTAATAGTATTACAATTTTTCGAGCACATGCGCCTCAAATACTTTAGCTGAAATGAGTTATATCTGCATTTTTCTATATCAATACTGCACTTTGAATGAATATCTGAGCAATGAATACTTAATCCACATTAGATATATTTGGAGGTAAAAACATTTTAGACCTCTCAGGCTGTCAAACTTTACGAGAACAAATCGTGAATTTCACAAAATTGTTGTTTTGTCTATAATGAGACGCAACTTGCACCATGTGGTGATTGAATAAAATGTACTTTGCACCTAAATCGAAAGCAAATAAACAGTTCTTTTCATGTTCCAAATTTTGTCATAGCAATTTATGTTTTGAGAAAAAGATCACAGCACATCCACGGAGTGAATGGTGATGAGTGGGGCGTAGCGTTCGTCCGCCCGGATGCACACACGGATGGACAGAAAGTCTGACGCAAGTATGAACGGACAGAAAGACGGACGGACTCACGGACAGACCGACACACGGAAGCCCGGACGTAAAGATGCACAGACGAAAGGATCAAAAGACAAATGTACGGACGAACGATTCGTCCCACAAATCATCATTTTGTCTGTGTATAGGCTACGAAAACCTTTAACGCTATCTATTGTGCAACTCATAAAGTGGCTACATACTACTAGTATGACCACAGAGGAGGGAACGACCCACGGCCTCAAGAGCTTTGCCCCTAAATGATTTTTGAAGTTCCAAGTTCCCCATTCGCCATTTGGTCATACGGCAGCCGACGCCACGAAGTTCCTCATTTTCGTTGATGGGAAAATTCAAAATTTATTTTATTCCTTGAAATAGAAATTCTAATGATGAAACTTGTCACAAAGAACTGTTCCTTTGCTTTCAATTTAGGTAAAAGGTCATTTTTAATTGGACCACCACATGGTGCAAATTGCGTCTCATTACGTCAAAATGACAATACGTCAATTGTCAAAAATGACAATTCTGTGAAATGAGTGATCTTTTCTCGTAGAGGTTAACAGCTGAAGATGTCTAAAAATAATTATTGATCAAAATATCTTTTCTGTGAAGTAAGTAGTCACAGCACAGATATTCATACAAAGTGCAGTATTGCAATGAGAAAATGCAAACATAACACATTTTGGCTAAATTTTTGCAGACGTATGTGGCCGAAAAATTGTATTAATATTACTGAGTTTCAAACACCTTACATAAGCTTCTTTACTTAACATGTAGCAAACTTGGTATAAAAAAGGAACGGTATTTGTAAAATATTTTTTTCAAGAACAACACTCAAACAACATTCAGCAAAGTTTAAAAGGCAACCACGTGACCAAAAACTTTTTTCTCTCCGAAATATTCAAGCAGTTCACTGTATCAGTGTATTATATCAGCACGATTTTTTTTTTCAAACACATTTGCCATAGCCGCGAAATTGGCTGGCAAATTCGGAAAAAAGTGACCCTGTTGCTTTCACTCAATGACCATTGCATACTGCTAAATTAAGGCCATTTGTTTCAATCATGCTGGCAGGCCGAGAAAGCATAAATCCTTCCCGATGCAGCGGAGACTGTTCAGTGGCTGTGCGTTTTGTGTTCTCAGATAAATATGCTGCCCAGTCTTACATTATGGCTGCAACACAAGCTTAGATACCGTGCAGTATGTTTAACATTAAAGTGTTTTCTGTGCAACAAACAAAACTAATAATACGCTTCACATAGCGAAAATACCTTTAACATCTGAAGTACTTAGCGAAGTTAAACGCCAAACGAGGCGATGGCAATAAAACTCTGAATAACAAGAATATTTTGAAAGTTACACATGATGGAAACAATCTGAGTAAAGTGTGCTGTAACGCTAGCAGTTATGTTCAGACAAGCGTTTGCACCGTTCAAGTAGGCAATTCGATCGCACACACAGACGAAAGGTCTGTTCAAACAAAAGTCCAGCTTCAGTGCTCGATTCGCTACACAGACACGGCTGTCGGCAGTGTCGCGCTACGTTGAGGGTGAACGAAAATACCGGTGAAGACAGATTTAACGAAATTAAACGTATTAGGAAGCAGGCACGACTTCACGAGGTGCAGCTAACCCGAAGCAATATGCTGTGTTGTCACCCGAAGCATCAACCCGAGTTATGACTGTAGTGTTACCACACAAAACAAAAAATAACCGAAAATAACCACATGGACACCACGCCCTTGTTTTCCGTTCTCGGTCTTTTTGTACAATACGAAAAAAAGAGTAAGTGAACTACCAACATGCCAAAGCATATGCGTCATAGATACGGTTGATGCTTAGAGCTAACAGGCACCGTTCCACACATGTATTAATTGGTAAACTAAACTTGATGTGCATCACGAGCGCGCCCCGTTAAACACGGCTGCCAAGAAAGGGCACCGCAAAAATCTGTTCAAGTTCTTCGCTGAACCTCAGCGGCGCACGCTCACTCTGCTTTGTACTCCAAACAATCTAAACAAACAAACAAACGCAAAACTTGCCCACAATCACACTTCGCCATCATCCCCGTGAAACTGTTTGGACAAGTATTCTCGCTAAGTAAGCAAATGCTTATTTGTCATCAACTAGTTGAAAACAAATTTGTTCGAAGGCGTTAATCTCGTGCTCACGCAGTTAACAAAGCGCTGAACAGAACAACGTGTGAGCGGTACTCACTATTTAACTTCGAGTGCTCCACAATATGAATCCACAGGTCCAGTCTTCAGGATGGCGCACCTTCGCAATAATCAGCACTGACAGAACACACAGGTCGAGCACAGAGCGCAGGCACATTTCAAACTAAACACTGACTAATAAACTCTACCGATCGAGAAGCAACGCGCACGACATGCACACACTGGAGGGTTTTTCGCCACCGCACGCAGGGACATGTAAGACGATGCCGGTCCCTCTCCCGCGCTCTGCGCCCGAGCGCGCAGCGATCCCGGGCGCGTTTTTGACAACCGTATGTTGGAGAATGCGTGAGAGAGGGGGGTGCTCATTGGCAGCAATGAGCGCTCATTGGCAGCAGCTACCATGAACATCACTTCCGCGTTCAGTTTGTTTTTTACGGTTGCTGCACCAGCAGCGGACTCGCCGCTAGTGCCGGTACTGAGAGCAGCTGTGTGTTTTGAGAATCAGATTGCTTTTGGGTTGTTTCCGAACTACTGAAACCTAAAGTATGCAGTCCCGGGCAAACTGCGTCAGGGGTGTACTGAGAGCAGCTGTGTGATGTTAGAGAGGCTAGAAGGGAGCCTTCTAGCCTCTCTAGTGGTGTGGTGTGTTTTGTGAATCGGATTGCTTTTGGGTTGTTTCCAAACTACTGATACCGTAAGGGCTCGTTCTCACATAGAAGTGTGGCAGCTTTGGTCTAGTTGGTATGGCATGACGATAGTTGTAGCGCGAGACCAAAACGACGACACAGAGACAAGTCCTTCGTGTCCTTCTTGTCTCTGTGTCGTCGCTTTGTTATCGGGCTATAACTATCGTCGTTCTCACAGCCGTCAAACGACCCATCCCGTCACTGTGACGTCACCGGTTTTTGTCAGGGGAGAGGATTTCCGACCCGTTTTCTCTTCAGAAACGGGGTGACAGTAATGTAGAGCATAAACAGTCTCAGGCAAATTGCGTTGGCAGACTGCACACAAGACGTATTTGTTTGCCGCAGCGTTGCTTGCATCAGTGCTCGCTTTTTCCCGCAGATCCCGCAGCATTTTTGTCACGGCTCTGAATTGAATGTCAACTTTTAGTCCGGTCGGCTTATTACGCTGTTGCAGGTACAGCCGTACGTCATCATTCATGTATTGACCAATTTCGAGGCTTTCAACGGTCTTATCTACATGATCGCTGCATATCGTTAGTAATAATTGCGAGTTTAAACAACCAAGTGCTCATAATACACCCCAGTCGGTTGTTTACCTGCTGCGAGAGTGGCGAAAAAACGCGAAACAGTTGTTCAAACACTGATTATGTCCTGTTTCAAAATTAACTGCTTAGTTACTTGACATTGCAGTGTTGGTTCGGGATGCCTGCCGCAGATTTGCGAACTTTGTGCAGTAGTCATTCTCCAAGATACTCCATGTGTATAACTTGCAGGTGACCGTGGATAATATTCGAAGCAAAATCAGGGATATATGGGGTAGATGCAGTGCGAAACAGGAACCCGAAGTTGACAACTAATGCGTGGCTTCTAACTGTATCACTGTGATGGTACTGAGCTGCTTACTACAATGACAAATAGAAAAAAAACATACATCACAGGCAGATGGGGCAAAAGGAAACTGAATGACTGTTAAGGGTGACTTTATTTTCGATAAATTTCTGCAGGAGTATGTTTGTCTATGCTGGATGTTTCATTTGTATTACTTCCAAGGCCTGAGGGCATCGCATGAGCGAGTAGAAAATTCAATGCGCACAAATAAATTAAGCATTAGTAATTTCTAACTTTACAGTGTTACCTATAGGGTCGCGTGCTTCAGAGAGAATCACATGTTTTATTATAAGTAAGCAAGTATAAACGGACAAAAAAAAAGTTCTCTGAATAATGTCATTGGCTTCCTCCTGTCTCAGCATTTTTTTATTTTTGATTGCAACCAACTCACTTTATTATTTCTACGCTTCCACATTAAGCCTTCGCTGTCAGTCACTCTTGCTGCCTTCATGTGGATGGCTTCAGCCTGGCAACAGGCATATTCACATTAGGCTTTTAGCAGTTTTCTTGAACTCTGCGACCTGCTAGTGTAATATTTTCGCAATAAAGCTGTTCCATAAGTGTTTTAATAAACTTGACATATATATATATATATATATATATATATATATATATATATATATATATATATATATATATATATATATATATATATATATATATATATATATATATATATATATATATATATATATTGTGGGCATTTGTAACTTACATCGTCCTCATCCCTGCATAATCACAATCACCATCATCCGCTTGTCTTTTTGCCCTCATTGCCACTCTGGTTCATCATCATCGTCATCGTCTGTGTGCTGGCTCTGCCCGTTCGTTTTGCGAGGTCTTTCCTCAAATAAACGCTGTCGCAGCCAAGACTACCAAGACTTCATACGTGGTGGAGGTGCTGGGTACTGGCAGATCCCCATGCATGAAGACGATAAGGAGAAAACGGCATTCGCAACCCCCGACGGGCTATATGAATTCAACGTGATGCCTTTCGGGCTCTGCAACGCACCCACGACTTTTGAGCGCATGATAGATACCGTGCTGCGTGGCCTGAAATGGAAAAGTTGCCTTTGCTACCTGGACGACATTATTATCTTTTCGTCAACGTTTCCTGAGCACCTAGAACGATTGGATCAAGTTTTGACGTGCCTTGCCGGCGCCGGGCTTCAAATAAACACGAAGAAATGCTCTTTCGCTAGCAAATCTATCAAGGTCTTAGGACACGTCGTTAGCAAAGATGGCATCCGGCCCGACCCTGACAAGATTTCTGCAGTCCTTCACTTTCCGCGCCCCGAAAAACCAAAGGAGCTTCGCAGTTTTCTTGGCCTGGCCAAGAAAACTGCGATATATATATATATATATATATATATATATATATATATATATATATATATATATATTTATATATATATATATATATATAGAATGTTCACATGCACAAGCGAACTAAACTGAGCCGGTTGGTATGTACATTACAAAATGTTGAATTCAGACAAGTCGTACCGATTTGTTTAGAACTGACGAGTACAAGCAAGCACTGGAAACTGCTCAAAACATGAACGACAGAGTGCAGCCGTTAAATGCAGCCGTTAGAATGGGGATTAAAACTACAACTATGGGTGCTAACACTTAGGCATGAGCTAAACACGTGTGGCGAAAAACGAGCTCCCCGCGCTATGGAACCCCGCGGCCACGGCCGTACATTTCGATCCAACGCATAAGTCTTGTCCGCCTAATACTCGTCGTAATGCCACGGGTGTGGAGATGCCACCTTTCTACGCAGTCAGCCCCGACACTGTTTACTTACGGCTTCAGTAGCTCGAAAACAACCCAAAAGCACTCGGATCACTTGCATATTGACACAACGCAGCACCGCGATGACCCCCTCCTCACCCCGCGAGCGTGGCCGCGCCGACGGCAGTGAGGACAGACGAGGGCAAGGCAATGCACGGAAATGACGTTTGCAGCGGTGGTAGCCAATGAGCGCCGTAGCAGACGACATGGACGTCTCCCCTCTCTCGCGCGCGTTCTCCAGCATACGGTTGTCAAACAGGCATCCCGGGCAGCTAAGGTTGTCTAGGCGACGAGGCTTCATGGCGTCTGTGCGCTGTCACACCGGCTAAATGTGCTTTAACGCTAGCTCCGGCCCTCTACTGATAGCGCGGGCACTGCTTTTTTTTCGGCAGTGATCTGTTGCGTTATACTCGTTCTTTAACAATGCATCTGAATCGCAGTGAACACTGCGACGGTGCAGTGCGGCCAGCACGAGCTACTAGTCAGAACGCGCATTTGTAATATTCAGGAGCAATACTTAGCGCACCTTCACCGACCTAATGTTGTGAATACTGGTAAAAAAGCTAAGCTGGTGCTTTTTGCTTAGCTCTACGGGTCTTTACGGACTGCACATTCAGGGTCACGCAGGCGATAATTTATGAGCACTTTCATTTCGGTAAAGAAATTGCAACATTGCATGTATCGGCCGTCACACTATTCAATGAAGACATATTGCCACGTGCGTACTGCTAGGAAGACGACGACGACAGCGCATACGCGTATCTGCACGCTTTTATGCAGCGAGCAATAACAAGAAAGAAGGGGAACACTCTGGCGCGCAGTAAATAAAAATGCTGACCTGTTGCTACTGTCTCAACCTGTTAATTACTACTTCTGTCTTCACGTTGCGGCAATACATTTGTACTTAGCTTGCAGTCCTTGCAACAAGACCACGGCTGAAAATATTTCATCAATGCTGTTTTCACACTACCTACAAAGTCAAGGCTTTGACCAAAGCTCGTCTGCTGGGGAAGTTACATAAATTGAAAGAAGGGGATCCACGAAAAAAACGGAAAGAGAGAGAGAACTATAGAATGCGTTTCGGCTCCCCTGAGGAGAGCTTTGTTTGCAATTTAGTCAACAAGGCTCCCGTCATTGTGAGAAAGACTGCATCAAGGTCGCCGAAATGTCCTTATTCTGCATTTTTGTTTATGGTCAGTGTCCTCTTCTGAATCTTTATGACGCACTTTTAAAGACACATGAAAAGGAGCATTCGCTACAGTAATTTAATAAAACGTGCCTGCTAAAAATACATGACGTCAATGTTCGTTCTTAAGGGACCTGATGGCCTGCTGGCGTAGTGGTTATGGCTAAAAAACTGTGTGTTGTTCTTGTTGTTGTTGTTGTTTTGCAGGGGGCGGACGTTTTACCTCCAGCTTTAAAAGCTTTGATCTTATGGGGGACGGGGGGGAGGGGGAGTGTTCTAGGCATCGCAACACCGATTTGCGCAATATTGCCTAGTTCAGGCAAATCAGTGCACTTTGTGCGTGTTGACTAATCATGCAAATGTCACAGATGAAAGAAACAAATACAGGAGAATCGGCCCTTACTATGTTGAACAAGCGGCGCCCCTATTGTATCTTCCGTCTTATAGTAGTTTGCCCCGCCGCGGTGGTCTAGTGGCTAAGGTACTCGGCTGCTGACCCGCAGGTCGCGGGTTCAAATCCCGGCTGCAGCGGCTGCATTTCCGATGGAGGCGGAAATGTTGTAGGCCCGTGTACTCAGATTTGGGTGCACGTTAAAGAACCCCAGGTGGTCGAAATTTCCGGAGCCCTCCACTACGGCGTCTCTCATAATCATATGGTGGTTTTGGGACGTTAAACCCCACATATCAATCAATCTTTCGTCTTATAGTAGTTTGTTTGCTTTATCGATGAAAACTGCTTAACTGCCCAAAAATGACGTGCATTTCTAGCCTTGTAGGCACGTGTGCTCGGATTTGGGTACATGTTAAAGAACTCCAGGTGGTCGAAATTTCCGGAGCCCTCCACTATAGCGTCTCTCATAATCATCTGGTGGTTTTGGCACGTTAAACCCCACACATGAATCAACCATTTGTAGCCTTGTTCATAAAACTCCTGATAAAAGGGTGTAGATGGGGTGTTTTGAGGGTGTTTTATTCACGAACAACTCAAATTTTTAAAAGGGAGTGTAAAAGGGTGTTCATATATGTGCTTTTCTTGCGTACACCCGTTTTACACCTTTTAGGGTGTAAAATATTTCAGAGTGTAAGAGCAGCGGTGAATGACACGAGATCCGTTGGTGTCGATACAATCACCTACCATTGTTATTTGACCCAGGCTTTCAAAAAAACTCCAGCAAGTTTTACCCTTCCTTATCAACACTGGCAAGGTACCAGTTCGTGCTGGGTTGAGGTGTTTCCACATCTCCACCCATCACATCCAACCCTGAGGGGCCTTGAGAGCGGAAGATGAACCATCCACTGGCATACACTTGGAGAATGACGAAGCAGATAAACCAGTGACAACGCACACCGGTACTTCTTCGGTAATGCTGGCAACAGTGGTCTGCTCTGGCAGCACTAGTAGTTTTGGTGTCGTGTTGGAGGCGGTGTTGCTTGAATAATCACGTGAGAACTGCACTAACCAATGTGCGATGGTGATCCTTTGAAAAGTTCAGCGCTGGCAAGTAAGAACTACTGCGTCACCATCTAAAATATCAGCGCAACCCAGCATTGAAAATGGTACGCTTGCTGCAGCTAACAATATATGAAGCGCGCGTCGGCTTCACTAGTAAATTTTGGTTTCCAGTCTGCCTCACCGGCGGGTCGAATACTCAATCGGCGTCCTGTTCTCACCACGCACTGCTCGCGGCTTCGTTATCATGCACGCCCATGCCTTTTATTGTTGTACACTTGTCTCGACAATAAACCGTTGCGTATGAATCACCTGAACAAATCACCTGTAAGAATCCTCTATAGAAAAAGCTGAGCTGACGCACGTTCATGACGTTTATAAAAGCTGCACAATAAATAAACCTGGAATTTGGTGGCGTTGTTCGTGTTCAGATTGATTAGTTTTCACACAGCATGAACTCAACTGTTCTCGCAATTTAGAGCGTGGCTTCCTGTTCGGCTCACGCTGCACAGAAGATGTCTTAGAGCGCAATGTTTGTGCGTGTTCTTGGCAAGCATGGCGTGTAGGTACAATGCAAAGAAAGGAATTTCATATGTTGTTATTGCTAAAAATTGCCATCTTATCAAAATAATACTGACTCTTTCACAAAAAGAAAAATACTGACCGTAAATGAAATATACTTGGCAGTAGCAGTGTGAACGTTCATATAAAATAACTCTCACCCTGCCATCACGTCTCCCTATTACGGTTGCCGCAACACCCTGCCAACGTGACAATTCAAAAGCTTAAATTTAAAAAGAAATAGCTAGAACAAAGGTAGCTATTCTTGTTACCTGAACGTATGGTTAATGGCAACATGAATAAATCTTGTTAATGCGTGCTTACTACTGAAGCGATTTGCTGGCAATAAGTGTTTTTACACCAACACCAAATGGTATTCAACTGAGTTTGATTAGGATGGATAGAAATATCCTTTAAGAAAGGTGCTGCGATTATTTAGGGCGTGCCAAAGGTCTCGCGTAATTTCGACAAAAGCCGCATTTATTATGTTAGTCATCTAGTTTTTCAGGTAAAAACATTGGGCAGCGTTGGTAGATTCAGCTGTGTGTTTCTGGAAGCATGTCATGTAAAAAAAAGCAGACAATTGGTAACGGTTTACGTGTAAAGCTTCTTGCAGGAACCTGTGTTCTTTCCAAAACTTTGAAAGGCACTCGTACTCCAAGACATAAAAAATGGGGTGGCTTAATTTTGGATAAATTTGAAAACAGCCAGAGTTCAAGGCAACAGTAGCCATGTCGTTTAAATTTATTGATGTTATACGCACATATTGTTAAACTTGAAGATAGCGTAATTACACGCTCAAACCTTGCGATTCAAGACCAGATCTCCTGTGAGCGTGAACCGAGCAGGTAGGCACAGTCTAATATGTAAGAACAGTTTCAATCATGCTGTCTGAAATAATTGGCAGATCCCACGTACAGTGGGAATCGATGATAATGCGAAGCACGAATGAGAAATTTTGATATGCGACCTTAAAGTGGGCACAACATTACGAGGTGGAGGTAAATGATGCCGTACATGACTTCTTTGTCATGATTATTATGTTTCGATGAGTCGTTTACCTTCGTCATCTAGTCACGTCACTTGATACCAAATTTAGTATATGTGAAGCTACCGAAACGGCGGTGAGCATGCTATGAGCTTGGTATGTTGTCATGTTCTTACGTGACATGCGTGTCAGAATTATCATGTTAACACCAGTCATATATTTCGTCATCCATTGACGTCACGTAACACCAAATTTGGTACATGGGGAGCTAGCAAAACGGCCGCGAGTGCATCATGAAAGGCCAAATATACTCCAATGTAGCATTGACGCGCGCGTACGCTGGGCACAGCGACGCTACGTTAGCAAAACGCGGGCACTCTATAGTCTGACGTCAGGCGCGACCCGCGTCCGTCAGTGCGGTCCGACGGCAACCGGTGCGAAATGCAACATCCTGCATTTCGCGCCGATGCGCTGCCCAGACAACAATGCGTCTCTCTCTTTTCGTGATCGAGGGACGTCGGACACGCTGAAACGCGCATGTGTCAAAGCAAGGCAGCGCGGCGCGCACCTACAAGTATATGGCAGGACCAGGACCGGCGCCTGGCATGGCAACGCCGGCGTGACGTGACGAAATGAACACCGGTGAGCTTGCGCACCGCGTCACGTCAAAATGCATTAGCGCTTTGGCTGTGGCATGTACACTCTAAAAAAAGAGCGAGTAAAAAGGGTGTCTTCTTGTCCCACAGCAATAATCGTCATCTATATTGCGTTCCATTCTTGCGCTATCGCTCCGCGCCCGGTACATTCCGGTCACGATCGGCGTGCCCATTATCAGGGTTACATTGCATTCTCGACAGGAAAGTGGCCAGTGTCGAGTTTTCAAGAAAGGAAGCGCACGCAAGCCTGGTGTCGATTCTTGTTGTGGGACAAAAAGACACCCTTTTTACTCGATAATTTTTTAGAGTGTAGGCATGTACTCACCTTACATGCATCTTATGATTATCATGTTTGCACCAGTCACATACCTTCGCCATCCATTCGGGTCACGTAATACCAAATTTGGCATATGTAAAGCTAGCGAAACGGCCACGAGCGCATCATGAGTGTGGCATGTGTTCATGTTGTTACATGAGATGCCTCTCATGTTTATCATGTTTGCACCAGTATCATACCTTCGTCATCCATGCACGTTCGCCCCGCCGCGGTGGTCTAGTGGCTAAGGTACTCGGCTGCTGACCCGCAGGTCGCGGGATCGAATCCCGGCTGCGGCGGCTGCATTTCCGATGGAGGCGGAAATGTTGTAGGCCCGTGTGCTCAGATTTGGGTGCACGTTAAAGAACCCCAGGTGGTCGAAATCTCCGGAGCCCTCCACTACGGCGTCACTCATAATCTTATGGTGGTTTTGGGACGTTAAACCCCACAAATCAAATCAATCATGCACGTTCCGTAATATCAAATTTAGTATAAGTGAAGCAAGTGAAACGGCCACTGGCGCATCATGAGTGTGGCATGTAGTCATGTTGTTACATGACAAGCATGTCATAATTATCATGTTTGTACCAGTCACATACCTTCATCATTCATTCACGCACCGTAATAACAAATTTCGTATATGTGACGTTAGCGAAACGGCCGCGCGTCATCAGCATCGTGGCATGTAGTCATGTTTTTACATGACACGCATGCCATGCTTTCCATGTTAGGGTCTGTCGCTTGTGTTCACCATGCAATCATGTCATACCATGCCAGTTTTGCAACATGCCCAGGAAACGAAACCACCGCAAGAGCTGCAGGACCATTTGGTATTACGTGACGCCAATGGATGGCAAAGGTATGTGACTGGTGCAAACAGAGTGGACACGGGAGCAGTGCTCACAACAGCATGCCTAACCACCTTGTCTTCGCTATGCAGGCTTTGTTTACAATCATTCTTGGATGGCCGTCCTGCTTATAAAGCATTCCTGCGCTTTTCCAAACGTCTCTACCAGCCACAAGCATATCTGCGCCGCTCGACTGCGCACCACCCATCGTGTTGGAACTTTCGCTGGATGCTCCCATACGCCTCCCAGCCTCATCAACGCAGCCATCACTAGGAAACGAAGATTTAAGCAACATGCCAAGCAACCCGAACTTCAGTGGACACGGGAGCAGTGCTCATAACAGCATGCCTCACCACTTGGTCTTCGCTATACAGGTGCGTACAGGCGCCTCTCTTCATGCTAAAGAGTCTGATGATTGGTGTTTGCTTCTGCTCCCGTGTCCACGGGTGTTATTGGATACCATATGCGATTGCTTTTCTGTTGCCCTTCTGTTGTTACAATCGGGTGATGTCTAGACTTACCCGGGGCCTAACAACGCTCGGAATCGATGCTTAATATAGATTCACTTCCCACAGACCCCTCAGAACAAATGAATGTATTATTCAAGCTGCTGAAGGATCTGCACACTCGATCCCTTGAAGGTTACAAGGCGCAACCTGAGCTGGCTGCTGATGTCAAAGCTATCGAAAATGACCAGAAGGTCATCGAGACAAAAATTAATGGTCTTTAACAACGCTTGGACTTGCTCGAAGAAAAATTATGCAAAGTCGATGAAATAACTAAATATATATACCATCTGCGCTGGCTCAGGTTGAAAAAACTGCTAGTTATTTAGGTACCTTCAATTCACGTCTCGCTGAACTTGAAGATTGATCACGCCGTGATAACTTTATATTTCAGGGTATTCCTGACACAAAAGAATCATGGCTAGAAACCGAATCTAAGCTGATCACAGCAATAAGATCACTTTCCGAATAATTTCCCAAAGGTGCAATAGAACGCGCACATCGTGTCGGTTCTTTCATTCCGAACAAGTGCCGCCACATCATCGCAAAATTTTCGCACTTCAGAACAAGGGAAAGTGTAATTGCTCTCCAAAACCAAGTTAAACAAAAAATATTTCAGTTGGCGAAGACTTTTCATTACCCACCCGCACCGCCTGCAAAAAACTCTTTGAATTCGGTACCGCTGACCCTGGCTCTTCCAACTTCAAGCTTCGTTAGAATAAATTAATTTTGAGCAGTTATTGCTACTTGTACGACGCTACTAACAATGCTGTGCGTAAACTGATTCACTATGCAACAGGTACTGGACGAAATTGTGTGAATGCACGGTTTCCGGCACAATAGCAGAACAATGAGGGAAGCGGCCAATCGCCTCATGCAGACACAATCTTTCTGCCCATTTTTTTTACAAATGCAAGAAGTGTTGTAAACAAACACTTTTCGTTGTCATCATCAATCGACACGTGCAGCGCTAAAATTGTCGCCCTAACAGAATCCTTGCTTCCTGCACATGTGCTTGATTGTGATATATTTCATGGCACTTTTAGTTTCACTTTCTACCGGTGTGACCGCACTGAGCGCGGAAGAGGAGGTGTTGTTCTCGCCATTTCTAAAGATGTTCCGTCGTTTCATATAGACATTAAAACCGAGCTTGAATGCACATGGGCTTGCCTAACGCTCAGTCATACAAAGATAATCATTGGTGTATGCTATCGCCCACCTTCGTCATCTGCCACCTTCCTCGACATTTTACACGATGCTATTAACGTCGTTTGATCTCTGTTTCCCTCATCACCCTTGTTTTTACTCGGTGACTTTAATTTTCCCAATCTGTTATGGAACACACAACCACCTGGTATAACACCCTTTTCAACTCAGGCGAAAGAATTTTGCGAACTTTGTTTCGTGTTTTCCCTGTCGCAGCTCGTTACCCAGCCGACCAGAATCACTTCCACTACTGCTAGCACGCTTGACTTAGTCTTAACTAATCGTCCAGATCTAGCTTCCCCTATAACTTTTCTGCCTAGTATTAGCGGTCATTCTTTATTAAGTTTTGCTATTAACGATAGCGCTCTTAAAACAACTAAGGTTAAGAAAATTATTCGTGATTATACGAAAGCTAATTTCGAGGCAATTAACGATGCATTGGGCTCATTTCTTGACAGCGATTTGATTAACTTTGATACGCATTCTCTCGAGAATAACTGGTGTATTTTTGCAGATCAGGTACGTATGTTGACAGAAAAATATATTCCTAATCGTACCATCACTTCCAACACACATGCCCCCTGGTATAACGCATATATGAAGCGCCTATCTAACAAAAAGAAATGGCTCTATCGGTCAGCTAAATCATCTTCTAACGAAGCACGTTGGGAATCTTACGAAACTGCTAATCGTACATATATATCTGCCCTAAAGGAAGCTAAAACTTATTACGTAACCCACACACTACCAGACATGATCAAAACAGACATTCGCTAGTTCTGGCACGTCATTAACCCCCCTTGCGATAGCACTATCAATCTAAAAGACACAGAAGGCAACATAATCTCAAGTAACTTTTGCGCGATAATTTTTAATGACGCATTTTGCAATAATTTCTCGGTTTCAAGCAGCATCCACCTATCGGACACCAGCGCATGCAACTATCTTACCATGAATTCTGTAACGGTGAATTCATCTGGCATTGCTAAACTTATTGATAGATTACCCTTTAACTCAGCTCCAGGCTTTGACGGCATCAATAGCAAATTTTCGAAAAGCACTAGCGTCTTCACCTCCATCTTATTGACCAAAATCTTTCAACAATCCATAGACTCATCTACTCTTCCTTCGCAATGAAAAATAAGGAAGGTGGTTCCTCTGCACAGGTCCGGCAGCAAAAACTCACCCTTGAATTACCGCCCAATCTCACTGGCCAGCACCTGTTGCAAACTTCTTGAACACGTAATTTTCACCAACCTGGTTAACTTCCTCAACTCCAACTCATTTTTCACAACAGCTCAACACGGTTTCTATAAAACTTACTCATGCGAAACGCAACTAATATCATTTACTCAGGGACTAAACTATATTTTAGATCGCGCCTCATCTGCTGACTGTGTTTTTAGATTTTACTAAAGCATTTGACAAAGTTTCGCATCAACTACTTCTTTTCAAACTAAGTCTTTTGAACCTCGATAATAACACACTCAAATGAATTGAATATTTTTTTTGTAACCGCCATCAGTTTGTCACTGCTAATAGTCATGACTCACCTGTAACTGAAGTTCGTTCCGGCGTGCCTCAAGGTTCAGCACTAGTACCACTTATTTTTCTCATCTATATTAACGACTTGCCATCTACAATGACATCTCATGTTCACCTATTTGCTGACGATTGCGTAATTTACCGTGAAATAATCAGTATTGACAATTCCAATGCTTTTCAGTCAGATCTAAACCTTATATATGATTGGTGTAATACCTGACGAATGCAACTAAATATTGACAAATGTAAAATTTAACATGTTCATAGAAATTGTACCACCCTTTCAATCTACCGTATAAATAATATCCCCTTAGATCCTGTGAATTCATATAAATACTTAGGCGTATTGAATACATAACCAGCATAGCTAACAGCACGCTTTTCTACTTACGTCACAAATTTTCTTACGCCCCGTCATCATTGAAATTACAAGTTTATTAGTCATTAGTGCGCCCAAAACTAGAATACGCCGACGTGTGGAACCAACACAACGAAAACCTCATCTCTTCTCTAGACCTTCTTCGAAACAATTCTGTTCGTTTAATTTTTTCCAATTATAACCGCACATCCAGCATATCTTCAATGAAAGCTAACCTATGTCTTCCATCACTAGCATCATGGAGAATTATAGCTCGCTTAACTCTGTTTCACAAGATAGTCCATCACCCATTTCTTCATAATAACTTCATTTCACAGCCACATTACTTATCGCACCGTGTAGACTATCGCTTCAATGTCGGAATCCCAACAGGAAACAGCAACACCTATAATTATTCATTTTTCCCTAGAACATCTCGGCAATGGAACCACCTTCCCAATGACATAGTCACCACCATTGATAATAAACTTTTTCGAAAGGCTACGGCTAACATTGTTTAACTTGGAACTCATGGCACCCTAATATTGTTGTAAAGTTGTATAAACTTGAAATAATGTCATGTTACTTTGTTTTGAAAATCATTGCAAAGCATTTTCTTGCTACATTTTATGTACTGCTATTTGTAGTCGTTTGTTTTACTGCACTGTTGTATTACGTTTTTGTTCTGTTATTTAGTACCCAAGTTTGTGTAGTTTTCCATTCACCACTCCCCTCTGTAATGCCCTCGGTTCTTGAGGGCACAACAAATAAATAAATAAATGTAAATTATGACATTCATGACATGCATGCCATAATTTTCATGTTATGACTAGTCATACATGTTCGTCATACAGTCGTTATATGCTGTAGCGACGAGAGAAGGAGAGACGTGAGATGACGTCGAAGGCGGCCGATGGGGCCGTGCCGATCTCGCCACTTTATTGAAGGCCTGAAGCGGAGCCACGTCGGCTACCAGCGTCCAAACCGCCAGGCCAGAAGCTCGTTTCTATTCTCGCGCAGCTCCAGCTAGCGTGAGCTGCACGAGAGGCGCGGCGCGGTCATAGAGAGATGATGATGATGATCATGCACTACAGGGCTCCCCCCCTAGCGCTTTGCGCGATTTGAAGTGTATATAACAAAGAAAGAGAAAGAGACTATATACATGTACGACAATCCACAAGGTGTCCGTTTGGGAAGTCCAGTTTGTCAACGTGTAGTGACCATCGGGAACCAGTGGGTCTCTGGTGGGCGACACTGGGAGTTGCGCAGTGGACGAAGAAGGAAGGGAGGGTTGGGATTCGAGTGGTAGGGGCCAGCTTGCGAGGAGAGGGTGGCATGAGGGGGGTAGCCTGGGTAGGCCTGTGACACGGGCGGGGCGCCACCAAATGGAGGCTGTGGTTGTGCGGGCTGTGGAGGGGGGCCCTGGGGCATGCTCTGTTGGGGAGGGCCGGGTTGCGGTGGTCCCTGTGCCCCGGTGGGGGCAGCGCCTGGCGGAAAGGGCTGCCCATGTGGCATCCTCTGGCCGACCGATGCCTGAGGAAATGCAGCCTGACCGTAGGGCCCCTGAGGTGGCTGGCCGGGCATCCCAGGAGTTGGGGTGGGGCCAGGCCTGGCTGTCGGCATCGGTGCACCTGCATATCCACCAGGAACTACCGGTTGCTGCTGTGCAGGAGGTAGTGGCTGCTGCTGCTGCTGTTGTGGTGGAGGATGTCCTTGAGGTGCGTAAGGCTGTTGAGATCCTGGTTGACCCATGTATCCGACTCCGGTCTGCCCAGTGTGCTGAGGGTAGTGATGCTGCTGCTGCTGCATTTGGTGCTGTTGCATCGCGTGAAGTTGCTGCTGAGTGGCGGCGGCCGCATCTAGGCTCGAGATGCTGTCAGGAGTGCCTACCCGGCCGTTTTTACCTTTGGGTTTTATCTGTGCACTGGGCTCGTCGCCTCCCGCCTGCTTTGAAGCGAGCGGGTCAAACTCCTTCGGCGCTACAGCATTTGTGGCCTTCTGTGGGGCACTTCCCACGCTGTCCTCTGGCTCCGAGTTGTTGGAGACAGAGTGACGGGGCTCGAATCTGTCCAGCAGGCGGTTTACAACATTCCTAATTTCCTGCGGCTCCTTCCTGAAATGCTTAATTTCATCCGGTTCCAATGGAACTGGTTGTTGGTTCACGAATATTGTTAGCTTCAGTATCCGGCTGCACTGGATCGCAAAAGACAAATCCGAGCTGTGGAAAATAGTGATCAGGTCACCATCTTCGTCCTTGTACTTCACCGTGACCTCGTCGTTAGAGGAAATCTTGCCTCGGAACACTCGCTGCATCATCAGAATCAGCTCATCGTAGGTAATGTCTTCGTTGTGGATCGGAATGCGGCGTATGTCGTCGCCCAGCTGCGCCTTGATGATCAGTTTGCCGCTCAAATCCAACTGAGCAAACGTGTTCGTTTCCTCATTCGCAGAGGAGTGAAAGGTGTTCATTGTGCCGGGCGACTTGGCATAAACAGTAGCTTCCAACTCTTTCTCTGACGACACCAACGACACGACGTCTTTGGCTACAGGAACGTCTTGAAGAACCTCGTCGGATCTCGTGGCTGACTGGTCGCATGCAGCACGAATGTCCTGAACCTCATCGGATGGTCAGTCGTACGCGGGACTCGCGTTGTTAGTGGCCGGACAAGAGGTTGTAGGAGATGTAATCGGGGAAGTTCGATCCCGGTCAGTGGAGACTTTCGGGCCGGAGGGTACCGCACGCTGCGACGCAGGGAAAACCTGGAAGTCGCGGGTGAACGGAAGCGGGCGGTAGGTGAGGCCGTTGCGGGCGAGCACCGCAGTGCAGAGGGCATCGTAAGGCTGCGGGCTGGTGCTTGAAGTGGCAGCGAGATGACGCAACTCTACCGGAAGTGCGTCTTGAAGAATGGCGTGCATCACCGGCTGGTCCGTGACGCCATTCAACGCCAGAACGGCATCGAGCTGCATGAACCATACCTTCGGGTAGGTCGATTGGAACGGCGGCACTGGCGGGCAGAGTTGCGGGAACATGGCCGCGGGCCGCTCGGCGAAGGGCGTGTTCTCCGGGTCACCAATGTAGCGACGAGAGAAGGAGAGACGTGAGATGACGTCGAAGGCGGCCGATGGGGCCGTGCCGATCTCGCCACTTTATTGCAGGCCTGAAGCGGAGCCACGTCGGCTACCAGCGTCCAAACCGCCAGGCCAGAAGCTCGTTCCTATTCTCGCGCAGCTCCAGCTAGCGTGAGCTGCACGAGAGGCGCGGCGCGGTCATTGAGAGATGATGATGATGATCATGCACTACAATGCCATGCTAAGTTTGGTAACGATATCATTATCGAAACGGCCAGGTGAGCTAAACGTCGTAGGCGGCTGGATGGATGGATGGATGGATGGATGGATGGATGGATGGATGGATGGATGGATGGATGGATGGATGGATGGATGGATGGATGGATGGATGGACGGACGGACGGACGGACGGACGGACGCACGGACGGACGCGCTCAAAGTCGCCGAAGTTTGCTATGAAATGCTTTCACATTTAATAATGAATCAGAACATGAAGAACGCCACCACGTTTCAGACTTATTTAGCGTTTAGTCAGCTTAGTATTGTGCATTTGCTGACACCCGTTCTCTCATTTTTATAGACCCATTCAATGTTTGTGAACACAGGTAGGCCGACGTCGACATTATGGTTAAAATTATAGGGACGTTCGTACGTAACTTCCGCCATAAGCGTTTAGGGATGTGAGCAGACAAAACGACGTTGTGAGACGCCATAAGCGCTAGGAATCGCTCGCTGGATTCCATGTCGACCAGTTGTAACCTCGCGATCTCTGACGTCAGCGTAGCTCTGGCCGACTGGACTTGCCCTACGCCATCATTCGTTGTGCTACGCGCAGTGTGTGCTTGTTACTCCTTCTCAAGTGTGCATTACCTTTCTAATTTCGTGTATTTGTTGTGTAATACTTAATGTGTTATGTTGATCAGTTTCTTAATCTTCTGTGCATTGTTTTGTTGTGCATTGGTTGCGAGGAGAACCCCACATCATATTTATTTCAAGGGGAGGATGAAGTAGTGTCTGGGTTTTGGTTTCGGTTTGAAAATCGGTTCTCTGCCCCCCAAGGGGCATTGTACATATGTACATAGTAGTTCAGTTCAGGCTGTCAAGGTGGATCGACGTGTTTTTTGAGCGCTCCGGATCGACTGCGCAGATAAGTGTTTTTGCATGTTTTGAGCTTGTTTTTATAATTATAAGGCAGTGGTTGAAATCTTCGTAGCACTTGTTTTATGGTGCGGCTTTTTTGGGGGCCAGTCACGAGGTATTTATTAGTTAGTGTGGGTGTGTGTGTTTGAAATTTTTTTGTTGTTGTTTTTTTTTCTTTTGCCACCCCGTGGGGGTGGTGCGCGTACATTGAACACGCAAACTTTTGTAGTAGAGCTTGGACTTTCTTTTTTTTTGTAGTGCAGGGCTTGAGTTCAGTAATTATCGTGTATAGGGACAATTGGTGTCAGAAAGGCATTGTTAAAAAGACTGTAAAGTGTTCAGGACGTGGATTGGGTTTGAAAGTTGACCCAAGCGTAGAAGTGTGGCAGCTTGGGCTAGTTGGTATGGCATGACGATAGTTATAGCGCGAGAACAAAATGACGACACAGAGACAAGAAGGACAGGTGTCCTTCGTGTCCTTTTTGTCTCTGTGTCGTCGTTTTGTTCTCGTGCTATAACTATCGCCAAGCGTAGAAGCGGATGGAGAAGAGGCTGACGCGAAGTGTAGGCAATGTGAGGTCAAGGAAAAAATGGAGAAAATAATGGTTGCCCAGAGTGAATTGCTGATGAGAATCGCCGAGCTCGAGACTGCGTTGGCGACAGAGCAAGAGAAAACGAGGGCGATGGGAGAAAGACTGAAGTCCGCCGAGGAAGCGCTAGCGAAGCTGAACAAAGAAGCGACCTACCGAGAGAACAGTAGGCAACCGGCAACCAGAACGATAAAGAAGGAAAAGCAAGATAGTTTGGAAAAAACAGGTTTAGCCGGTTCAACTGTCGCAAGGCCCAGCTTCAGCGAGGTAGTGGTGGGGCAAAGAGGGAACAAACAGCCGGCGTCACAGGTGCAAGTAACCCCCAGGTGCAGAACGCTCCAGCTTAAAAGTCACAGCATGTGATAATCGCCGCAACTCGAATTTAAATCGATGCACATAAGCCATCAAAGAGAGGGTAAGAGGTGACAAGAGGGTTGCAGTAGGGGCGTTCCCAGGACGCAAGCTGGAGCAGTCATGAGGCAAGCGAGCGCAAAGCTCAAAACGACAGCTGATAGACGAAACCTCGTGATTAATTCAGGCGGTTTAAACGATGTCTTAAATGAAGATGCAGCAGGACTAGCAGCCACACTGGCCAAAGGCGTGGATCACATGCGCGCCAGTTCTCCTAAGGTACAGGTAGTGATATGCACGATACCGGAGGTACCGGTGCGTGATAGCAACCTGCAAAGAGCGGTGGTGAACGCAAACCAAGAGATATGGCGGATGAGTCGAGAGAAAGGCTTTGAGGTGGTGGAAATAAACAGAGAGGTGCATAGGTGGGGGGTTTTCAACGAGACCGAATTCACTTCGATAAGCGGCTAGGTCATGAGGTGGGTTGGCGACTTGCAGGACGCGCAGTAGCTTCTTTGGGGGGCAAGCAACCCTTCGGGGTGCAGGATAGCTAGTAACGAGGAAAACAACCAGGGAGACTCTTCAACAGGTGGCATGGACAGATACGATTCCAAAGTGGCACCAATATCTAAGATAGGTACAGTCCGGGGCATAAATAGACGTAGCCACGAGCGCCGAGCCAATTCAGACATAGGGTATATTAACATGCATGGTGGTAGGAACAGGATGAAGTGGGAAGAGATAGAAAAACAGCTAAGGGAAGAGAGGCTGATGGTATACGGTTTTGTAGAAACACATCTCAGGGACATGAAACAACCTCCGAACAATCCGGACTACGCGTGGGAATATTGTAATAGAACAGAAGGCAGCAGAAAGGGGGGTGGTATTGGGGCATTCATTCATAACAGTACAGACTGGCAAAGGGTCAAGCAGGATTGCAAGGAACATTTATGGCTAAACGGAAAGTGGCAGGTCAAATGACACTCCTTGGTTTCGTGTACTTGTGGACGGGAGCAAAGGCCAGAGAGGAAAACCAGGCAATGGTAGAAATGTATATCAAAGGACATTCAGGAGTTAGGAAGAGAGTGCAAGATAATTATACTAGGAGGCATGAATGCGCACATAGAAGATATAGATGGGTATACCAACCCGACAGGCAAAATGATCATGAATATGTGTGGAAGGCTTGATTTGATCATTTGCAACAGTACCGAGAAGCGTGAAGGGCAAATAACATGGGAGGTAGGAAGGCTTCAGTCGACGATAGATTATGCACTGATGTCACATAGGTTGTATGATAAGCTCAGGGGAGTGCACATAGATGAAGGTGGCTCCAGAAGTCTGGTTAGTGATCACAAACGTATCAAGCTAATGTTTTGGAAGAGCAGTGAAAGTGGGAAGGAGACAAGATGAGCAACTACAGAAAAATTTTTATCCAGAAAGGCAAATTGAAATAGCCACTAAACAAATTGAGAAAGTAAACACGGAGGGTAATAAGACAGTGTGGACATACACGAATCTAATTAGACTCTTTGAGCTAGAGCTTGCTAAGACGCGTGACAACTCACCCCGCAAAAGAAGACACAAACCCAAAAGTTGGTGGAATGAGGAAGTTAAGAGAGTCATAGCAAAACGTCAGGAAGCCTCTAGGGAACACAGACATGCTAAGCAGCGGGGTGAACCGACAGATGATGTTGAAAGAAAATGGGCAACCTTTATAAGCTGTAGAAAGGATGCATCCCTTCTGATCAATGAAAAGATTAGAAGGAAGGAAGCTCAGTGGCTGGCAGAAGTACATAAAAAAGATAGAAAGGCAGCTCCGAAATTTTGGAACCATCTAAACTCCCTAAGAAAAAAGACGAGCCTAGAGCAGAGTTTTATAATTACAGCCCAATGTACTAGGCTAGAAGGGGGCGAAGCTATTGAATATATAAGAACAAGGGTGACAGAAAAATTTCAACAAAGAAGTGCTTTATGCACCACAATATACAAGGACGAATCCGGTGGTGCAATGGCTCCATTTTCACAACAAGAGTGGGAAAGGGCTGAGAAAAGGGTTCCTAGTAGTACATCAACAGGCCCAGATGGCATTCCAATTAGGCTGATAAAGACATTAGGTCCGAAGTCTACGCAGGTTATGAGAGAGGCAGTGAGCACAATAATATTCGATGGTGAAGTTCCCGATGAATGGAAACTTTGCAGGATGAGCATGATCTATAAAGGAAAGGAGGACAAAGCTGGCATAAACAACTACCGTCCTATAACAGTGACATCAGTGGTCTACAGGCTGGCGATGCAGATTATAAAGGAAAGACTGCAGGCGTGGATAGAGGATGAGAGGGTGCTGGGGGAACTGCAGAATGGGTTTCGGAAACACAGGAGGTTGGACGACAATCTGTTCTCACTGACGCAGTGCATCTAAATAGCAGAAAAGGAACACAGGCCCCTGTGGCTAGCATTTTTGGATATCAAGGGAGCGTACGATAGCGTGGTTCAACTGGAATTGTGGGGAATACTGGACACACTAGGCGTGGAACATGTAGTCACTAATCATTTAAAGGGTATCTATAAAGGTAACAAGGTAGTTATAAAGTGGGAAAAACAGGTATCCAAGCCTGCAGAGCTAAAACGGGGGCTTAAGCAGGGTTGTCCCCTGTCACCCTTATTATTCATGATGATTAGAGGGAAGCGGACTAGGCTTCAACCTCTCTTTAGTCAAACAAGGAAAACTCATCAATCAGGCACTACTAGCAATAATGTACGCAGATGATATAGTGCTCATGGCCAACAACAAGGAAGATTTGCAGAGATTGATGGACATCTGCGGTAACGAGGGAGATAGGTTAGATTTTAGATCCAGTAAGGAAAAATTAGCAATTGTGATTTTCAATCATAACGAAGGTAGTGAGCTTAGAATACAGGAGGTCACGCTAGAGATAACAGATAAATACATATATCTGGGCGTATGGATAAGCAATGGGACCGAGTATCTGAGGGAACACGAAATATACGTGACGACTAAAGGTAACAGGAATGCAGCAGTCATGAAAAATAGAAAATAGGGCACTGTGGAATTACAATAGGTATGATGTTGTGAGAGGACTATGGAAAGAGGTCATGGTTCCTGGGCTGACGTTCAGCAATGCGGTCTTGTGCATTACATCAGAAGTTCAAGCAAGATTAGAAATTAATCAACGTGGAAAAGGAAGGTTTGCTTTAGGAGCTCACGGGAATACACCAAATCAGGGTGTACAAGGTGATATGGGACGGACATCATTTGAGGGCAGGGAAGCTAGCAGCAAGATAAAATTTGAGAAGCGATTGAGAGAAATGGGGGAAGAGCGTTGGGCTCGGAAGGTTTTCTGCTACTTGTACATGAAGAATGTTGATACAAATTGGAGGAAGCGAACCAGGAAGTTGACTGGTAAATACTTAGAAAACAGCAGGTGGTCAAACCAAAAAGAACTATCGATTAAGAAGAAAGTGAAGGAAACGGAGACTGACATGCGGAGAATGGGCATGATTAAGAAGTCTGCACTAGAAATCTATCGAACTTTTAAGCAGGAATTTGCCAAGGAAAGGATCTATGATAATACTCGGGGTAGTTCTCTACTGTTTGAAGCCAGGACGGGAGTACTGCGAACCAAGACATATCGGGCCAAATACGAAGGGGTAGACACGGTATGCAGTGCGTGTGGAGAGAAAGAAGAAATTGCCGAACACTTGATAATGTTCTGTAAAGGGCTTCACCCTATAGTTCAGGATGATGGCGCAGAGTTTTTCAAAGCACTGGGGTTTAGGGACCTGGAGGGCAAAATAAACTTTAAGCGAGTAGACTTAACTAGAAGGAGGTTATCTGATTGGTGGCTAAAGTCAAGGCACGAGTGAAAATTAAACTGTTCACTGCGAAGTACGAATCCTCAAACTCACGTTTTAACGAAAAAAAATAAGTATAGTTTTTGGTTCATTAGGTATACGGCTTGGTGGCGCTAGCCACCGCCCGATCTAAAGGGTACAGCCATATCCATCCATCCATAGTAGCATGCTTGTGTACATAAAGGGAGTTCCTGCTTGGCTACCTGGTGCGGCGTACTGCTTGTCGGTCGGCGCTTCAGTGACGTGCCCTGTGTTCTCCGTGCGGTGCGTCCGCCGCACGATACTACAATCGGCAACGTAAGCTATGAAAGCATTAGCGTAAGCAGTGCGATCGGCACCTCTGGACAGATGAGAGCTCGGATTGCATGACGTAAACAGCAGTGCCAGCAACTAAATAGGGAGGTTTAGAAAAGCGCACCGCAAGCCCTTGCGATACGGTCACTACAACAGCACAGGCGTCATAACGCGAGCCACCATTCGCGCTTGCAGCCCACCCGCAGAAATTCCGGCATAGCGTGCGATGATCGCGGCCCACGAGGCCCGCAAAGTACTGTGTGTAGCTTCCGTGCATTCGGGTTTGCGGTTGGGGCGAAAGTCCCGAGACTTTTCCCTAGGGGTAGCGAACGCTATTCTATATCTCATATGGCTCCCGCAACTAAAGCAACGTCCGCGGCGCCTGCGCACGTTATTCTAAACCTTCCTAATCTTGAAACTGCGACGAAACGCGAAGCTTAAGCGAAACAAAACCATCGAGTTCAAGTCATTGAGGTTGAACGTTAAGCAAAACAGAAACTTAAGCGCCGAGCTGAGGACTGCGAGACTGTGAGAGAATTGTGTGGGCATGCGAAGCATCGCTGCGTGTTTCCTTTGCGGTGTGATGAATACACGCACGGTAATGTACAATTATGCAAGAGGGTAATATATACACCTCTCCACACACAAAGGACACATACACAGAAACATACCGCTAGAACAACAGTGGAAACAGAAGTGAACATGAAGCGCTGCTTCGCATCCACTCATGTTTTCTTTTGTTTTGTATACGAAGAGATCTTGGCTCGTACTCCCAAGGGGGATTGACCACGCTGTACCTCATGAAGAAAATTCAAATATAGCGTCACTTATAAAAGAGATAGACGGAGAAAAATCAGAGAAGCACGAGATGTAAGGTATATAAAAAAAGGAAATGGCAAGAGAATTCCAGAGGCTAGAGAAGAAATATTTAAAAAGATGCTTCCTTTTAGTGCGAGATAGCGTATTTTTGTCTTTTTCAGAAAATGGCATTATTGAAGACGTCGTATTCATGACGCGAATACGTCACTAAAGTCTTGGTGCGCCCCGGCAGAGATCTTTTTGGCTAAAAATAGTTTATATCAAAGGCGTATCGTCTGCATAAGACGCAAATGGCGAGAGTACTAACGCATGCGAAGCGGAAGCACATTGGTGTAGCATATCATCGTGATTTGCAACAAAATTTTAAAAAAGACAACTATTCAGCGTTTCGTCTGTAAATGTTAATATTTCTCTCAGGTTTTATGCATCTACTAAAGGTACAAATACAGAACTATACATGTCGTGTAAACTAGTTCTCGCAGTGTCACGCGCCGCAACTGGTAACATTATATGACTTTTAGAAGCACACGTCTCCAAAGGGAAGCGATGTCACCACACTACCAACCACGTAGGGTCACCCTGTCATGTACGTCATCTCTTCAATCTATGGCCGCGCGCTCATGAAAAGAAACCAAGCCGAGTTCCGCTTGAAGTTTTGCCCGTTTAAGTAGCTCTTAGCGTTGCAAATTTTGGCAGATGTGATTACGAACACCCAGGGTTGCATTGTGCTCATGAGCTCAAAATTGTCCGACCAATTCAGGAGTTTTTGAATATTGGTGTACTTGTAGACGTTACCTATTTTATGACTCACCCTTCTTCAGCCATAAGTCCGTATGACTTAGAGAACGACTGCGTGATGTCGTAGATAGTTTCCCTGCGTATAGAGTGAAGGAGAGTGGCCATTCAATCACTGAATTTTATCTCAAGGTTTCAAATATGAAATATTCAACATACGAAAAGACAGTGCTCATTACTTGTTATTGCTAAGTTATTCATGTATTCTTTCACGCTGATGTTAGGCCACTACAGTTTATCGGCGTACTCAGAAATACATTACGACTTATTGATGCCGGAGTCTCGCCACACCTCCTCTTTAGGAGAAGGTTGCTCGGAGACTATTGCTTGAATGCGCCCACCTTGACACTTTTGCTTGCGTGGTTATTTAGAGGCTGTTTGCTCCCTAATAGTCCCAAACACTATGTGTATTAGTTTCTTTCCTGCTGATATTTCATATTCATTGCGCGCGTTTATTGCAATTGCTGTAGTTTTATTAGTTACGTCTAGTTACGCATGTCTTGTGCGCAAGATTTTAGGCCCTTTACACCAATCTAAGCAAACATATTGTCATTCAACACAGCACTGCACGCACATGATATTTTTTGTTGGCGCTGTAATCGTAACCGATCCTTGCGCCACTAATTATTATGCATCATCATCATCATTTTTGTTCGTACATCTGCAGAGATATCTGACACTGCACACGAGGACGTAGTTGAATAAAGATATGAAGCCACCTGTTCCTCTCCCCCCGTCGGTACAGGTAACAGATCAGTCAACAGATTACGGAAAAAAATGAACACCACACCACTATCATCAACCAGCAACACTTTTAATCTGTTGAACTCAAAAATACCACCGCTAAGTACAGCATTGTTACAGCACACAGACGCTAAGGCACCACTCGCATATGATGCGTCACAACTAAACGCTAACTTAGCTACGCATATCAAGATCGAGATGCTTCGTGAGTCATTAACACCACATCCTCGGTTGAAAGCTCAGGCATGGTTGGCACAAGAAGATGGCCATTTCATGCTGCACAAATACTCGGTCAAATAATTAGATATAACAGAAAGCCACATTCTCACAAATGATATTCCAACACCGCCTGCGCATCCACGCGAAGGCATCGCTCCTAATTTTTGAACGGTGCTTAGAGAGGTCAACGAAGTCATGACGACGAGCATGAATGAAGTATTTGTTAGTTGAGCACTGGCCACACAGAATAAGTATCTTTTATATACCACGGCTTCCGATGCCTGTTGGTATGACCTCGTGAGCTTGAATTCACGCGGAATTCACTAAAGACCTGCTGCTTGTCCTAATATATGGTGCATTGGTATGATGTCATCTGAGCTGCCAGTGTAAAAGTCGTTTTGTTTCACTCAAGGAGCAGTATGAGCACGCTGTTTCCGAATTTATCACAGGGAGTGACCTTTGAAGTAGTTATAAAGAAGAGGCAAAAATATTTAAGCATATGTTGCAAAATTAGAGTTCAAATTAAGGGCTCACAAATTTTTCCTTAAACTTATATTTACTACACCTATTGCCTTGCATAAAAAAGTCCACACTAACCCTTTGTACTTTAACTTGCATGCGCAGGACGGGCCATATACTTGTCTGTGCAGTTACAAGCGTATACTGACTAAGCATCACGTTTCAGTTTGTTGGACAAAAACCATGAAATTATTTTAAATATTCGTGACGTATGACATAAAATGAAAGGATAACTCACTCGCAAGGAAATCCGCAGCGTTTTTCGCACTCCACAAGTGCCACAGGTCGACTCAAAGGAAGCACACAGTTTTCTGCAAAATGTGACATATCGTCATAAAGCAACTCTGGTTACTCGAGCAGTTCTCTGTTCGGTTATTTTACGACATGAATATTTTGAGGATTGCATATCCTTCATCTAAAGAAATGCATCTTCACAGCCTGTGCCAAAGGTGTGCTAGATGTTTCACTCATTTGTAAAGTAAAATTTCTCACAGAACCCTGTAAAAGACAAAGAATACACTGTAAAAAGATGAGCAAGCGCCCCCCCCCCCCCCTTAAACAATTGTCCTTTGGCCTTTTTCAGGAGATCGTAAATGGGCGCTAAACAAGCGCTAATAACCCTTCTGAGACCGAACAAGCGCCCTCATTTAAATCTGGTCCGATTATTTTTCACCGAAGGTTTTCTCGGCATTTAACGGTGTACAGGTGAGTCTGCTTCTAGCACATCCGTCACCACTGTGGAGATTGACTCAGGCCGCTGTAGTTCGAAACCTCTTTTCCACGTAAATAGCGAATCTTATTAAGAAATTCATCGTGATTAAGTGTGCTGATCTCTCTACGGGCAGCTGCTAACGCTGCAAACGGACAAGCCATTCTCTGTTGTCCCTGAAAACGACAATGTAGTGGAGGTAACCTGGAGGAAGGAAGATGAGGAGGAAAGGAAGAAATGAAAGGCAGAGAGGACAACCAGACGCGTGTCTGGTTTGCTACCCTGCACTGACGAAGGGGTGAGAGCCCGCATAGGTCGGCAAATACTGTGGAGCTCCCTCAGTGTGATGAATGAATACCATTTTGCACTAATGCCTCACTCGCGCTCAGGCAAACGAGAATGTTCTTCAACCGGATTCACAGAGACGCAGATTCGGCAAATTATTTCTCACTCAGACTCGCTCAGACTCAGACTCACAGCTCAATATTAGTTTCAGTGAGTTAGAGTGATTGGACTCGTGAGGCCGTCAATCTGAAATTAGTTTTTGCGACCATGGTGTCAATGCTCTTTAACGTCGATATCTCACGTTATCCGTGCTCTTCTTGGCACCTTTGATGTAGTACCCTCGAATACGTGGTATGAGTGGTTGAAAACCAGCAACGTCATATTTAAATAAAGAGGTGTCAACCTGAGATATATTCATCAAGAACTTCTCCGGAAGAGTGGGTGAAGGACGAGCCCTATGTAAATTATGCATCTAATTATTACTACTGAATGGGCGTATATACTGTTTGGGGTATTTGTGAGTAGACGTACTAGCAAACTTGAATGTGTGTGAGGCTCTTAGTAATGCTGACGATGAGTATACAGGACCATGAGTCGGGAAACATAAGTAGAACTCTCTCATACTCCCTCAAGAACTATGTTTTGCACTTTGCACTCACTCGGACTCAAACATACCAAAATATTACTCAACCGCATTCACTCAGACACGACTTGATCTGAGCATGAATGACTCTGAATGAGCCGACTGATCAGTAAGTTCAGCGACGTGTCAAGAGACTATTAGAAGAGAGCCGCAACTTCGCTACACCACTCACAGAGAAGAGGGCATCACACTCAAGCGCTTTCGCTAACAGTCCAGATCGGCAGCCAATGGCTTTCTTCTGACTTCCGTCTATTTGAGTGAACGCAAGGATAATTGTTTGGTTTCAAGGAGCTTATTTTAAGTGGAATGTCAGAGTCGACTGTGTAAACATACTGCTTAGCCGCAGGAATTGCTTTGCGAATAAAAATTTTACCTCCTTAGCTTTTTCCTTGAGCCGCCATGCGTCTTTGTCAGCCAACTTTCAAAGCGATGCGAAGAGTGAACACAAGCAGAGCACAGACTTTTGATCTACTAAAACCGTCGTAGAAAAATTACAATTTCTGTCAAGGTTGCAAGAATGACTAGTTGGTTTTTTCACCGGCTTTCATTTAGATAGCACAAAAAATATAAAACAGGGACGCAGGAGAAGACAGACAAACAGAATGGGCGCTAGACACCAACTGGTTTTACTGTAAGAAAAGGTATGGTAACCCGTTTTCAACCGCAACATACGAGCGCCGACCACCGCGTCAATGAACACTTAGCATGGTGTCGATATGAGTGATAACTCGCGCATGTGGCTGACGAACAGCTCTGTGCACCTGTACTTCTGTGGGGTTGTTCGGAGAACAGCACAATGGGAGACCGGGAACCGTCGCTTATTCATTCGGTGATGGACGCTCGTGCGTTCAGGTTTCAGAAAATGGGTGGCTGTGTATGACCAAAACACATTAGGCAAGCGCGCACGCGCAGCGGCACACTCTAGGAAGCTCTCTCTTTTCACGCAATATCTACGTCTCCACTTTAATGCGCAAAATATGCATTCCATTTATCAGTCTACTCATAGGAGAGAGTAATTGAAGGAACACTGATTCTCAGCTAATAAGCTGATAGGAAACACTGCTATCCTTTTTCACGTTGCCTGGTCCTTTTCTTTTCGGAGAACACGCCTCAACTTCCACACGGTCCTCTCGCTAACTGGCATTAAGAAAATGCTCAATTTGTCCATTATAACATCTACCGCATGAAAACGGTATCTTGTAAGACACCTACCTCACACAGGCACAAACGAATTTATGTGCTCCCTAGTGCACGCAACGTTGCCTCATCGTCAATTCACCACAGGGCGGATGCGGGTCAACTCCTCCGGGGCGGAAAATACCACCGGCACGGCGCATCTGGAGAACACCATCATATACCAGTGCCAGGGTAAAGAAGCAATGGACATACGGCAAGGCGGCATCCTTCACACTTTGCTTGCTGGAGCACCTAGAGTGACCACGCCTTTCCTTCATCACCTCGCTAAAGGCCTGACCACACGCACGCGTTGAAGCGCATCAGTACGTGGCCTATTGACGCGGTGTCAAGCCCTCTCCCTTCACAGAGAGGGCACGATGGCGCGCCTGTGTGGCCAGGCCTGCATTTGAAGTCAAGAATTTGTAAAGTACGGGAAAAAGAGAGCTCCTTGGAGTGCACTGTCACATACGCGCACCTGTCCAGCTTTGTAGTTTGTACATTCCCTTGCAGTAAAATACATGATGTAGCACCCGTCCTGCTTATGTGCGTCCTCCTGTGTCTGGCTTTTTTAAATTTTGCCGCTAACAGAATGAGGGCCAACGACCACACTTTATTGATTTTTTTCGCTGGCCTCGTCTTCTTACGATTAATTTTACTTGCTTCTCAACCAGACGCCGCCTTCGCGATGCATTACTTGGCCAACGTGACGCGGCTGCTACTTTACGAAATCAGCACACCTCTATCATCAGTTTCACTCTGAACTCAAGGAAACGCTGTTGTGTTCTCGTAAACTTTCCATAACGACGCCTTTTAGCCGGTACTCAAAAAGACGTTGAGCATTCAAGAGCAGGCCACGATAGAGTAATCGCGACTTGTGCGAATTCGCTTCGATTCTCGGTGCATGCGTGAACCATGTTGTAAAGAAGAAAATGACAACATTGGCCTTTCCAAAGTATCATTGAATACCTATTGCAAGATTATTTTCACTACGCAAAAATTGTTTCTTTTGCGAATCAGTGAAGGGTCCGTCAGTCGGGCAGCGAATATTCGAACGCAGCTGTTCATTTTGGTCACGGTTCTGCTGATCAACATTATTAAACATACTTGACTACTTTGTAACGAGTGCCCTTTTGAGATACCCACCAGTTCTTCAATTCCTTTAACTGGACTTCAACACTGGCCAGGAAACAACAGAGCGAGTGCAGCCGGTATCGCATGCACATCCACGCCCTGTCACGCGGAACACTGCCAAGAACTTAACCCACACCCATCTTCTTTTGTTCACCCCAACACCCGTCTGGCCCAACATGCTCAGTGATGGGAGACCTCATTATCAATGATTGATTGATTGATTGATATGTGGGGCTTAACGTCTCAAAACCACCATATGATTATGAAAGACGCCGTAGTGGAGGGCTCCGGAAATTTTGACCACCTGGGGTTCTTTAACCTGCGCCCAAATCTGAGCACACGGGCCTACAATGTTTCCGCCTCCATCAGAAACGCAGCCGCCGCAGCCTGGATTTGATCCCGTGACATGCGGGTCAGCAGCCGAGTACCTTAGCCACTAGACCACCGCGACGGAGCGACCTCATTATCAAGCCCCACCCTACTGACTAAAGTTGCACTGATGAACAGAGGCCAAGAGCTGCTGGAAAAATATCGGTTCCTTATATAGGGGACCACTCCATATGGTAGCCCCCGCACGGAGTGTCTACCATACCATACGGGGTGGCAGACAGCATACGTGTGCCACCAACAAAGTTGGGCCCTAAATAAAAGTTTATTCACCATCATCTTTGAACGCCTGGCGAGATTCTACGCATCCGCCAGATGCAAAGCATTTCTAAGCGTGCCTTGGCGACTTTGAGCGTGTATATATATATATATATATATATATATATATATATATATATATATATATGAAAGTAGATGCGCTTTCACATAACAACTGTTTATTGTGCCGACATTTCGACAGGAACCCTGTCTTTTTCAAGGCATATTACTATTTACACATCTTCCGTGCCTTTTTATATCCTATTGAGACAGGAGGGGAGGGGTCGATTGAAAGAGAGAGAGAGAGAGGAAAAAAAAGAAACAGCGAAACCGGAGGACAAACATTAAATAAAATATAGAAAATCTAGGAGAAGAAGCAAGACCAACACGGCCTAATTAGAAAGGGGCAGCTTTTCAACAGAGTAGGGCAGAGGTAAATGAGGAATGTCACCATTGTCAACAATACCTTCCCCGCACCCACACTTCCCCAAGTTGGCAGGGAGCCGCCGTTTTTGTATTTCACCTTTCCGTGTAGTCCGCTGGCGGCTCGTTCCTCTTTGAAGTGTATGACAAGTTAATGGGGAGGGCTTAAGCGCTTTAAGTGCATGCTGGTGGCGTCGGGAGGAGCGAAAAAGCCGGTGAATGAGGCACCGCCATCGATATTCATTATATGCATTGGCTCCTTGTCAGTGAAGGAACAGAATGTGCGTTAAAAATTAGAGAAGAAGAAAAAAAAACCTTGGGGGGGGGAGGGGGGAGACTGTACGACATCCAAGACAGTCACCACACAGTTGCGGCTTACTGGGAAGACATGCGCGCATGCACGAAAAAGTTAACGAAACCACCTAGTTGTCAGCTCCTTGTCAGTGAAGGAACAGAATGTGCGTTTCAACTTAAAGAAGAGAAAGAAAAAGAAAAAAAGAAAAAAAGAAGGGGGGGGGGACAATACGACATCCGGGACCACTTATCCGTGCGTTCCGGCTGTGCTTGATGAGGCAAATCATTTCTATGTTGTCAGATGCATAGGCCAAAAGCTTTGTTAGCGGGTAATATTATTGTCGTAATGAAACCGGACAGATTAGAGAGAAGCGTTTGCGTCTTTTAGTTGTCGTAACGCAGACAGAGTGCCTGGGTGTTCATTTATTCCATATTTTATCGTGTTAAATTTGTAGATAAAATAAGATTCCCGTTGTTCGCGTTCTCTGATTGTTCGAAAGTTGTTTTCTAGTAGTGTAACCCTGATGTCATCAAAGCTGTGGTCTTTTAATGTGCAGTGTTTTGAAAGTGGAAGGCCTGGCAGAGATCATACATGTGCCCGATGGTTGTTGAATCTAATTCTAAACAGAGTGTCTGTCTGGCCCACGTATTGCTTGTTAGATACCCCACATTCCAGGAGGTATATGACGTTGTCTGAGTCACAGTCTAGTGCACCTCTTATCCTGTGCTTAAAATCCGAGTGGGTGCTTTTCGCCACTGTCGTTGTATGCATGTGTTTGCATACCCTGCATCTGCTTTTTCCGCAAGGGTGACACCCAATTTGAGGTTTCACACTTATCTTTGAATTTATTAAATGATCCTTTATATTTTTCGGCCTTCTGTATACAACACAAGGAGGAGAAGTGAAAATTTTGGATAGTCGCACGCTCTGTTCCAATATGTTAAAGTGTTTTCTTAGGACCTTTTTTATGTTCGGTGGGTTGCTCGTGAAAGTTAAAAGCAAGTTTTTGTTGCGGTGTTGATCGGCGTTTCTCTGGTGGTTGAGAAGAATCTGGCGGTCCAGATTTTCAGCTTTTTTGATGGCGTCATCGATGATAGCTGGCGGGTATTCTTGATTAAGGAGTACTTCGCGCATATGTGTGCTGTTTTTGTGGAAGTCCTCGGTGCGGGAGCAGATTCGTCGGAATCTGTGTGCTTGGGAATAGGGAATGCTGGTCTTGCAATGTCGCGGGTGGCAGCTTTTGAAGTGCAGGTATCGTTGCCTGTCTGTAGGTTTTCTGTATACGTTAGTTACCAACGCACCATCGTCAACTCGAATGAGTACATCAAGAAAGTTTATTTCAGTGTAAGAGTAGGTGTGTGTAAAATAAATGCTGGGGTGTACCTGGTTGAATGCCTGTATGAATTTGAGGAGCTCGTTTTCCGAATGTGTCCAAATTATGAATATATCATCTAGGTACCGTTTATAGAGTAATGGTTTGATATTACAAGATGAAAGAAAAGTCGACTCTATGTGGTACATGAATATGTTAGCGTAGTTTGGGGCCATTCTTGTACCCATTGCCGTACCGCTGATTTGAAGATAGTACTGGTTGTTAAATTCAAAGCTGTTCGAATCGAGTACAAGTCTTGTGAAGATTTCAATTACTTTTTTGCTTGGATAAGCGACAGGGTTGTGTGTGCCATACGATTCAACAAGTGCCCTTACACCATCGTCATGTGGGATATTTGTGTAGAGTGAGCTAACATCCAATGTTACGAGAAATGCACCGTCTGGAATTTTCACGTCTGCTATTTCCCGAAGAAAGTGGTTTGTGTCACGCAAGAAGGACTCATGTGTGGGTGGTATGTCTTTGATTAAAGAATCAATATAACTGGAAATGGGTTCCGTTAACGTTCCCGTGCCTGATATAATGGGTCTGCCAGGGTTATTCTCTTTATGAATCTTCGGCAGCATGTAAAAACGACCAGGCGCCGAATGTACCGTAATAAGTACCTTTTAAGCCTGGAACATCTACAACCTGCTCCTCGACCTATGGCGGCCATACATCAACAGCTGGCTGGAACACGCACCACAACCAGAGGCGGGGGCGTACGAGCTTCGGGAGACGCCATCCTATTCCCAAGCACTGCGGCGTGACTCTTCCGATGCCACCTGTCGAGGCGGCAAAGAGAAGAATATGAACCCAGCTGCCCCAGAAACAGTTGCTGCCCGTTCTCCAGGCCAGCATACCCCGTCGAGACCCCCCTCACCGAGTGCACAACTGCCATCACGCTTGCCACGGCTGTCGTCGACGCCTACAACACACACCCCGGAAACGGTGACGAAGGGTAATCCGGGCCAACAACAACGGCCAGCTGTACCAAAATCAACAGCAACGAGCGGCCAGAGTAAACCACCCGCAAGGAAAAATCAGCAGCCAACATCATCAACGAACAAGCAGCAACCACCAGCAGCCAACAGCAGGCGTCTACAGGCCAGCTCGTCACGGGAGGCACAACGGGATGGAGCTCCAACCCAAACCAGGTACGACCTCCGGGCACCTTGCGGCCCTATTCGCCGCGTCTGTGCAAAGTGACATACTGGCTGTGCGAGTGGGCAAACTCCGTCCGTTTCAGATGAACTAGGCCATAGAACGGGTCCAAATTTTCTTAAACGTAGAAAAGTGGTTGATAAAAAAATACGGCACGAACTTCACGTGCAAAGCCTCGAGCAATATGTACTGGCGGGTACGGCTCCGAAGGGGCTGCGCTTGTCGCTAACTCCATCGATGCATAACTTTGCCGATGGGGAAATGAAACGGTGGAACGAAATTCTCGATAACGCCACACAGGAGCTAATAAAGGTCACGATCGAACACTGTAGAAAGACTCTAAACGCACTGACAGACGAGGAGCGGTATTTAAGAAATAACTTTTCTCTTTCGGAGTGGGAAACTAAAGAACTAGACGTATTTGAGCACAAAAAAACGGAGAAAATTGAAAAACTTAAGACGAAGAAATTTGCGCGGGACAATGTGTCACAAGCTATACCCACTGCTGCTTACAGAAAAAATACCAAATCATGTCACGTTCAAAAAAATTTGCCACCACACCCCAAAGAGCCAAACGTTAATAACCTTTCTGACAAAGAACTTAGCAAAGAAGAATTGAGTATACTCTCACGCGGACTTACATTCTGCCCTGGCAACGGAAGGTATGATGAATTCACGCTCCTAAAAGACCTAGACAACTTCGCACGAAATTTACGATTGGAGGAATATTTCTGTGATAAACCCGAAAAAGATAACGCACTTTTTCGTGGGGTAATCGGACGGCAATGGACCCCAGACGCCAACAGAGATCGACATCTGGATCTCTATATAGACGCGGTTCAAAAGGTGTTATACATGCGTACAAAGTGCACAAACCAAGCATGAATAACATATCAAAAAGAGAAAAAGAGGCACTACTCACGTTGAGCAACTGCGAAGAACTCGTCATCAAACCAGCAGACAAAGGAGGCGCGATTGTTGTTCTGAATAGATCGGACTACATTGAGGAAGGCAAGCAACAACTAAATAACAAACAATTCTACAAACACTTCGACTTTGACCCTACCACGGAGCACAAAAAAATCATTGTAACAACCCTAGAGAATCTCACACGTGAAGGCGCCATTATTTCAAAGCTTAAAAGGCACTTATTACGGTACATTCGGCACCTGGTCGTTTTTACATGCTGCCGAAGATTCATAAAGAGAAGAACCCTGGCAGACCCATTATATCAGGCACGGGAACGTTAACGGAACCCATTTCCAGTTATATTGATTCTTTAATCAAAGACATACCACCCACACATGAGTCCTTCTTGCGTGACACAAACCACTTTCTTCGGGAAATAGCAGACGTGAAAATTCCAGACGGTGCATTTCTCGTAACATTGGATGTTAGCTCACTCTACACAAATATCCCACATGACGATGGTGTAAGGGCACTTGTTGAATCGTATGGCACACACAACCCTGTCGCTTATCCAAGCAAAAAAGTAATTGAAATCTTCACAAGACTTGTACTCGATTTGAACAGCTTTGAATTTAACAACCAGTACTATCTTCAAATCAGCGGTACGGCAATGGGTACAAGAATGGCCCCAAACTACGCTAACATATTCATGCACCACATAGAGTCGACTTTTCTTTCATCTTGTAATATCAAACCATTACTCTATAAATGGTACCTAGATGATATATTCATAATTTGGACACATTCGGAAAACGAGCTCCTCAAATTCATACAGGCATTCAACCAGGTACACCCCAGCATTTATTTTACACACACCTACTCTAATACTGAAATAAACTTTCTTGATGTACTCAATCGAGTTGACGATGGTGCGTTGGTAACTAACGTATACAGAAAACCTACAGACAGGCAACGATACCTGCACTTCAAAAGCTGCCACCCGCGACATTGCAAGACCAGCATTCTCTATTCCCAAGCACACAGATTTCGACGAATCTGCTCCCGCACCGAGGACTTCCACAAAAACAGCACACATATGCGCGAAGTACTCCTTAATCAAGAATACCCACCAGCTATCATCGATGACGCCATCAAAAAAGCTGAAAATCTGGACCGCCAGATTCTTCTCAACCACCAGAAAAACGCCGATCAACACCGCAACAAAAACTTGCTATTAACTTTCACGAGCAACCCACCGAACATAAACAAGGTCCTAAGAAAACACTCTAACATATTGGAACAGAGCGTGCGACTATCCAAAATTTTCACTTCTCCTCCTTGTGTTGTATACAGAAGGCCGAAAAATATAAAGGATCATTTAATAAATTCAAAGATAGGTGTGAAACCTCAAATTGGGTGTCACCCTTGCGGAAAAAGCAGATGCAGGGTATGCAAGCACATGCAGACAACGACAGTGGCGAAAAGCACCCACTCGGATTTTAAGCACAGGATAAGAGGTGCACTAGACTGTGACTCAGACAACGTCATATACCTCCTGGAATGTGGCGTACGTAACAAGCAATACGTGGGCCAGACAGACACTCCGTTTAGAATTAGATTCAACAACCATCGGGCACATGTACGATCTCTGCCAGGCCTTCCACTTTCAAAACACTGCACATTAAAAGACCACAGCTTTGATGACATCAGGGTTACACTACTAGAAAACAACTTTCGAACAATCAGAGAACGGGAACAACGGGAATCTTAGTTTATCTACAAATTTAACACGATAAAATACGGAATAAATGAACACCCAGGCACTCTGTCTGCGTTACGACAACTAAAAGACGCAAACGCTTCTCTCTAATCAGTCCGGTTTCATTACGACAATAATATTACCCGCTAACAAAGCTTTTGGCCTATGCATCTGACAACATAGAAATGGTTTGCCTCATCAAGCGGAACGCACAGATAAGTGGTCCCGGATGTCGTATTGTCCCCCCCCCTTCTTTTTTTTCTTTTTTTTTCTTTTTCTTTCTCTTCTTTAAGTTGAAACGCACATTCTGTTCCTTCACTGACAAGGAGCTGACAACTAGGTGGTTTCGTTAACTTTTTCGTGCATGCGCGCATGTCTTCCCAGTAAGCCGCAACTGTGTGGTGACTGTCTCGGATGTCGTACAGTCTCCCCCCTCCCCCCCCCCCCCATGGTTTTTTTTCTTCTTCTCTAATTTTCAACGCACATTCTGTTCCTTCACTGACAAGGAGCCAATGCATATAATGAATATCGATGGCGGTGCCTCATTCACCGGCTTTTTCGCTCCTCCCGACGCCACCAGCATGCACTTAAAGCGCTTAAGCCCTCCCCATTAACTTGTCATACACTTCAAAGAGGAACGAGCCGCCAGCGGACTACACGGAAAGGTGAAATACAAAAACGGCGGCTCCCTGCCCACTTGGGGAAGTGTGGGTGCGGGGGAGGTATTGTTGACAATGATGACATTCCTCATTTACCTCTGCCCTACTCTGTTGAAAAGCTGCCCCTTTCTAATTAGGCCGTGTCGGTCTTGCTTCTTCTCCTAGATTTTCTATATTTTATTTATTGTTTGTCCTCCGGTTTCGCTGTTTATTTTTTTTCCTCTCTCTCTCAATTGACCCCTCCCCTCCGGTCTCAATAGGATATAAAAAGGCACGGAAAATGTATAAATAGTATTATGCCTTGAAAAAGACAGGGTTCCTGTCGTAACGTCCGCACAATAAACAGTTGTTATGTGAAAGCGCATCTACTTTCATATTTATAACCTTGCGGCAACCGAAGTTATTCTTCTGCATATAAGCCTATATATATATATATATATATATATATATATATATATATATATATATATATATATATATATTATGAAGTCTTGGTAGTCTTGACTGCGACAGCGTTTATTTGAGGAAAGACCTCGGAAAACGAACGGGCAGAGCCAGCACACAGACGATGACGATGATGATGACCCAGAGTGGCAATGAGGGCAAAGAGACAAGCGGATGATGGTGATTGTGATTATGCAGGGATGAGGACGATGTAAGTTACAAATGCCCACAATATATATATATATATATATATATATATATATATATATATATATATATATATATATATATATATATATATATATATAAATTTAGTCACTTGCGACTTTTAGCTCTTCTGGCTGTCTCATTAATGGTATCAATATCAAAATTGGTATGACATAACATGACTGTATGGCGAGCACAATTGATTAGTCAAAAGATGAAAATTATGACATTATGTCATGATTGTCATTATTAACATTTCTAGGTCTTGATTCGCTTGCGGTGGTTTCGTTCACATGACATTTTGCAAAAATGGTATAGTATGACAACTGCATAGCAAACACAAGTGACAGAGCCTAACGTAGAAATTATGACCTGCAAGTCATGGTTTTTCTTGTTATGACTAGTCATGACCACACGCCACACTGATGGTGCGCTCGCGGTCGTTTCGCTAGCTTAATATATACCAAATTTGGTAATACGGGACGCGAATGCATCAAGAAGGTCGTGAATGTATGACGAAGACTGGTGCAAACGTGATAGTCATGAGATACGTGTCATGTAAAACGCGACAACATCCTATGCTCATAGCGCGCTCGCAGCTGTTTCGCCAGCTTCACATATACCAAATTTGGTATCACGCGACGTGAATAGATGACAAAGGTACATGACGCCTCTAAACATAATAATCCAGATATGCGTGTCGTGTGAAACATCACTACTCGCTACGCTCATAGCGTGCTCGCGGTCGTTTCGCTAGCTCCGCATATACCAAGTTTGGTGTCAGGTAGATTGTCCGAGTGCAGGACAATGACGAAGTGTTTCTCTGCTGAACGCTGCTCATTTTTTGGGTGTTATATTAGTGGATTTACGCACTTTCGGAGACTCATCACTCTCCTGCGAGCAGCGATGAATCCAGACCCCACAGTACGCAGACTGGACTTGGCGTCGCCTTCGACGTCAACCTCATGGCAGCGCAACAGCCGAGAAGACGACAGTACCAGTGACAGCACTGACCTGTACACGGTGAGTAGGGAAGGCAGTGACGATGATTTCATCCGTGCAGCGAAGCGTAAAGCTAAATGGAGAATGGCTGGCGCGTCTTCACTAGCTAGGACCTCTACCTTGAAGGCTGCGTGCAGTTCAAAACGCCGTACCATACTTTTTGTTCCTGTTGATTATTCAATCAGCCTGAAGAATATAAACAGGCAAGTCATATCGGTGCGTCTCAAAGCTACAAAGCCTATTGAGATAGAGGATATTGGAGTCAACCCGTGGAAGAAAATATAAGCCATAAACATCGAGCCCCCGGCTGTGCTGCATACCTCGCCAACTTCCAAGGAGCTTGGAGGCATCAACCTCAGGGCTTAAATTCTGCGGGATAGTGACACAACGACGGGCGTCATTTATGACGTTAATGTTTCCTACCAATCGAAAACATTCGTGTGCTGATAAAGCGAGCTACTGAGGCAACGAATATATTGCAAGTATGCCGGCTTGGTAAATCCCGTTGCATTAAAGTGACCTTCAGAGGTGATTACATGAAATCAAATATAAAGGTTGGTCACTTTCGTCACGTTGTCCGACCATACATTGCAAGACCCCTACAGTGCCACAACCGTCTAAAACTGGGCCATGTTAGAGCTGTGTGTAACAACAAGCAAGCATGCCCACGTTGTGCCAGACCTCGCAGAGAAGAGGCTTGCCAAGTAACTCCCCTAAAATGAAGAAGCTGCAGTGGTAACCATGAGACCACATCCAAAGACTGCCCACTACTCTATAAGGAGAGCAGCATTCTGAGACAAATGGTGAAACACGGATTCTCACGAACGGAAGCGGTAACGGTTGTTCAACGACGGTGTTCTCGTCAACGACAGTGCTCGAAGAAAAGAAAAGCAGTCCTGTGCCGAATGTGCTTTCGCTTGCACCGCCACCACCCCCATCACCGCCGCCACGACCACAGCAACTTCCCCTGCCGCCGCCACCACGTGAGGTATGTCCAAAGGGGCCAAAAGACACTGTGGCGCAGAAAAAAGCACATCTGACTCTGACTGGCCTGCTTTACCTCCGGTACACGTGCCTACGGAACCACAGCATCGAGAGTCAACAATGGCTACGCCTCTAGTAGGCAGTCTATCCACCCAAGAGGTACAAGTTTTTTGCTGTATGGAGGTTGTTCATGAGTGTTACCCACACTTCCTGGCTAGTCTACAGATCCCTGCCGCTAAATGCTTGCTGCAAGTTTTGGACACAATCGAACCATTTCTTGCCGGCCTTCAGTAACAAGATGGCACACTATAGACCACATCAGCCTTTTCGAGAAAAAATCAAGCGTGCTTTATTGATTCAGTGGAACGCCAGGGGTCTACAGTCAAGTTGCCTGAGTTTAGACAGTTCACTTTTGAGATTAGGTTGTCTATCATCGTCATTTGTGAACCGCATTTTTCAAAATTACCTCATTTTTTGGGCTATGAATAATTCATTTCTTTATCGTGCATTGGGCGAAGTCACGTTGCTGTGTACGTGCGTAAAAAACTCACTTATGTTCGCCAAAGAGTAGAGTCTCACATTGATAATGACTATGTGTGTATATATGTTCAAAAAAAGAAGTCGTTTACTCTGATAGGCGCACATATGGCGCCGTCACATCGACTTGATCAACAGACAGTAATTGATATATTTGCAATGACTCCAGCACCTTGGATATTGATGGATGACTTCAATGCACATCAGCCACTGTGGGGAAGCATCAGGACAAGTGTAAAAGGCACGAACTTAGTTGATCTTGCATCAGATCACGTGCTTCAGGTGCTCAACGATGGCAGCCCTACTTATCTCCGAGGAGTAAATTATAGCAGTTGCCTGGAGTTGACAATAATGTCACATAATATGGTCACAAAAGTCTAATGGTTCACAGATATTGAAACCCAAAGCAGTGACCATATGCCCACGTACGTCACGGTCAGAGATCTGGACGATTCTCGTTCCCCAGGACACTCAAGACTTATTGACTAGAAAAAGTATGAGATATATGTGGATGGTAAGTGTATGCAGGAACCGCAAGAATCCATTGAGAAGTTACGAAGCTGTTGCTGCTTGTCTAAGTAGCTCTGTCTGCATTTATTGTTATTTTTTATTATATTACGGCTCAGCACTGCTCAAGACGTCGGAATACTCGAAAAGGTACCTGCCCTATTGGCGACCGACGGGTGCTGCGCAGCCCGCCATGTCTAAACGTGCTAGAAGAACTGAAACAAGAATCACTGAGAGCGCCACCTTGACCTCCCAAGGTGTGACACCAGGTCAGAAGCATCAGCTGGTTTGTGCAAGCATACCTGACGGCAAGCGACAACACAGCGCTGAATCAGAGGACAAATCAACTGTCATCGGGGACCACAACGTGGCAAACCTCACAGATCTAGACATGGACGAGGGTGGTTTCCGTCTTGTGCGACTTCGCAAAGACAGGACGGTAGGCATTCCTGTGTTAATATCTCCAACATCCGTAGGAGCTAACTTGAGGCAAGCGAAACCTATTGACTTATACTCTGGAATTGAAGCGATTCTCGGTGGAGTCCCAGTTAAGAGCCATTTCACAGCACAGGGAGCCCTGCTCTTAGTCGGAGAGTCAGTATCCCCACTTGTTGCCATCATGTCTAGTGTGGGACACTTTTTCTCTTCTATTGGCTTCACGTAGCATGTGATCTTATTATAAGCTGGCAGCCTGACTGACGCTCCTGCGTTTAATGCACATATAAACCCTATAAAGTGAACGGGGTGATAACCATCGTGGTAGCGTATTTGGCAGAGCACCAGCAGCAGTATTCAAAGGTCCCAGATTCAGTCTTGTGCAAGGCAAGTTACCTTTTCTTCCACGTTATTTTTTTTTACAATTACTTCTAATAGAATACCTTGTACTTTTTATGGCAGCATGTGTCAGTCATCTTTAATATTGTTTTTAACAAAGAGAAATGAGCCCTTAAACGTACACTTCGTTCTTTGATTCGTAGTGGAGAACTCGTTCTGGCAGGCTTAGTGTGGTGAAGTTGTATACAAGGGATAATTGTTCAGCTGATAGCTCATCAAAATATCGCGTGCTGCTTGACGCCAGCAGGCAAAAAAATATAGGTGTCCAACACTCCACATAATAGTAACAGGCAGCGCTGACTGACTCTCCCACAATTAAATGCACATATCTACCATACAAAGTAGAACGGAGATAGCCGCCATGGTAGCTCAGTTGGTAGAGCATCGAATGCGTTATTCGAAGGTCGCAGGTTCAGTCTCTGTCCAGGGCAGGTTATATTTTTTCTTCTACTTTTCTTTCTTCACAATTACATTAAAAATACTTCCGAAAATATTGTCTACACTTTCCTTAACAGTACTGTCTGCTAGTTCTCATTATTATTGTGCCTAACAAAAAAACAGCCTCTAAACGTACACTTCTATTCTTCTTGCCGACTTTCTGGTGTTTCCTACAAAACGTACCTTATAGTCGGTGAGGCTAACAGAATGTGCCAGTGTCAGAGTTGGCTCTTGTAGTGAATACAAGTAAGACATGTTGTGAAGAAGAATAAATCATTCTGCTACTTGTCTAAGGAGTGGCTACAGGACATGGTGCTGGATGTACTTTGTTATCTTTGAATCGAGCTACCTGGAATTCTATTTGTATACATTACATGGGCTAGAGATGACGGTATCACAGACTTTAGTTCCACAAAGTACATACAGCGAGTAATGTTATAAATATGAAAGTGCACAAGAATGAGGTGAAAACGGCACCCTCAACGAGGACGGACAGGGAACACAGGGTGCAGGCATTATTCCTTCTGCCCGTCCTTGTGAAGTGCGAGCTGTTTTTACCTCGTTATGATCAACTAACTAGATCGAGATGAGTTGTTCTTGTGCATAAAGATTCTGAACAGGAAACTAGGTTTGGTCCAAACTGTGTGTGTCTTTCAGCATATATAGTGCCCGGTTCAAGAGTTTAGGCCGAACAGATTATACAAAACAGGACACACGTTTAGCATATTAACAAGGCCTAAAGCATAAAGCAGTTGAACTGACAAAATATTGATTTTTATAGTTCCTTTTTTGTGACATGGAAAGCTTACTGCTCAAACTGTCTAATCATTTAGTGAAAGAAAATAATTTTAGGGCTGGTTTCTCTTTGTTTGACATTACTTTCATGAGTACATTGAATGGTAATGCAGAAAGTGCTAGATACATTTCAAGAATTTTTGGATCTCTGACTGCTATGAAGTATCACACAGCACGGGCTGCACACAGTGGGAGGTGAACATGACAGCTTTATATGTTTGTGCACTGCAGTTCGCTGTGAAAGCATGCATTTCAAATGCACGGGCCATGCACGTATTTCCTAGAGTTTACCACGATGGTAGCGCTGCTCTTTGAGGGTTGACTCTCTGTGTAAGCAGCACTGAATAATGTTGGCACATGTAATATGCATATATACTGTATCTTTGACCACTAATCTTTTTGCACGTTAAAGCATCGGACTATTTGCTGTAAACAGACAGGCTGCATGACATACTGATTTCTAGGAAATTTAAATGCAATTTAAAACGGAGATGCTACTCAAGTTGCAAAAAGAATGCAGTCCAATTCATGGATTTTTATTTCCACCTTAATCACACATTCTGGCCACTTCTTTAAAGACGAAATCCTAATCAAAATTTTTAGCTTAACGGGTTGGTACTGATGTTAAATTTTCTGCGTTGCTCATGAGTAAAACGACAGACTTGTGTGCTTCAAGAGAAAATACCTTGTGGGCTTTTTCTATTGGCGCCCTACCTTTGAGTACTGCTTGAAATTGATCAAATAATCTTTGCATATTCTTTAGTATAGTTTGAAGATAAGTGTCAGCTTAAGCTATGCCTTGAAAGCTGCCCACAGCGTCCAGCTAATATTGTTTTCGTGTGCAACTGTAAATGTGGTTGTGCTGAATGATCTTTTTTATATACAGTACATAACAAACTTGCTTCTTTGAAGTCAAGTGCATATTCGGATCGATTGTAAATGTTTTCATATATGAGGCCTTGAGTTTTCGAAGGAATTCCCCCTTGTGTCACGAGAAAATGCGTGTTCTGCAAAAACTTTTATACCATTATATACAAGTCTAAAGGCCTCGTCTACAACTTTGTGCAGGTTGATCTTAAGCAGAAAACCAGTAGCGGCAGCAGCCTCCAGAAAAGAGCAAGCACCCCTCAAGCTTCCCAAGCTAACTTTAACACGAACAGGAAAGTCACTGTGTGGCATCGAAAACCATTGCAAGGAGTGCCTTATCAGCACACTGTGCTGCTCTTTCATCACGGAAGACGAAGGTGACCACTCCAGAGGAACTTCATGCTGTGCACTGTGAGTGCTTCAGTGTTTTTTTTTTTTTGTCCAGCCACCAGTCACTAAATCATGTGTCAGATTCAGCCAGAATGGCGTGAGGGAGTTGGGCAGACATGTGTGGACGTTTGTCTAGCCAATTAGTGCCAATTTTCACACTGTTCCTGTTGGGGTTACTGCCGCAAATGACAGAAGCTTCGTACCCTCTGTAAATATACAGATGTGTCAAGAAAGATTAGCTGCATTAGTTCTTTCTATAACTAATAGCTGCCAACATTTTTTAGTGTACAGGAGCTTTGTTCCTCACCTATGGGTGTTGAGCCTACACAGAAAAAATGCTACAAGTCTACTTATGGAAGGCCCCAAGGCCCTACATGTAGGTTTTCGCTTGTTATCATAAGCACCTCGTTTGGGTGAACATGACCATTTTAAACATGTACAGAAAAAAAGAAAATTGGTTCCAAATCTGCATGTTACACCGCAAATGTAGTCGATAGACGATAGTCTTGCGTCAATGTTCGTCTGAAAAAAACTCTAAGGCAGAAGAGTGCAGCCTTCGCTTCCTTTCGAGTTAGGTTGCGATGATCCAAAGTGTTCTCATGTCGGAGGTTGGGGGCAAGGGAAGCCAAATAAAAAGGTGAAAGAAGGAAAGAAAACATAACAAAGAAAATGTGATGCAAAGTGAAAGCAGTGCGCTACACCGCTCCTTTCCTTTGTTGGTGTTTGTAGCGGCCACTGCTTTGTAACACACCACTCCTACTTTGCATCCCTGCTTTTCTTTCTATGTTTCTCCTTTTCTTGTTTTCACCTTTTGACATTTGCATTGTTCCATATAGTGCAAGAATCAATGACACATGGTTTTGCTATAGCAAAGATGCCTATGTGGTGTTGCATTGAACAGAGCACTGAACTTCATTCAGTTTAATTACAGGCTGATCATTGCAATACGTGCTTCCTGTCTATCACCACACATCATCAAATGAAAAGTTTGCGCTTGGCTTTTAGTATGCTGGTACATAGCTTGTGTCTTGGGCTACTCAGAATTTACGGTGGTTTGCTGCTGTTTATGGTAATTTATTTATCCAACATGAAAATATCTTTCCTTGCGAACTTTGTCCGACCTGCCTTTTTTTTTGCTATGCAGACATTGTATGTAAGAATGGCAGTAATGAAAGGGTGATAGTTTTAACTTTGGAAGAATGAATAATGGCAGTGGGGCAATTCCACACCAAACATCCCAGCCATTTTGCCAACAATCCTAAATTATTTGAAAAATATACCGCGCTCATTTACTGTATTTAGAACCGTAAATTACTTAAAAATATCAGACGGAACAACATTTTTGGCCACTTGGGTGCCTTCTGAACTTCCCAAGATGTGGTTTGGGTGTTGTTTATGAAACAGAAGTATTTTTAAATTACCAGCTCCTAATACTTTCTTTAACAAGTTTGGTCTAGATAATAAGTAAAGGCGCATGTGTCTAGTGCTTGAAATTCAGTAACATTAGTGCAATTTTTCCGCCACTGCGAAAGCAAAAATAAATAATTCCCTTTATGTGGCAAGTCATGTCCGTGCAGCTTTTGTTTTTCGAAAGAAAATAATTTTTGTAATTGACCATTCATGGCTGTTTTCCAAGTTAGTGTATGACGGTTTCTGTCCAAACGTTTCTCATGGTCATCAATGGGAATTTCAAAAATTATTCATCTATTTGAAACCGAAATTGTAATCATAGAGCTTGCCATATCACAAGAAATGTTTATTCGCTTTCGACTTACGTATAAAAGTAGGTTTCAATTGGCCCACCACATGGTGCGAATTGCATCACAGTGTGGACAGAAGTGTCAATATAGTGAAATTCGTGATTTTTTTCTGGTAAACTTTACCTATTTGAGAACCCAAGAATATTTTTTCGCAAAATATACGTTCTTTGGGCTAAGCTTTCATTGCTCAGATATTCATACAAAGTGCATTCTTGCCTTAGAAAAAAATGCAAACATCAAACGTTTTGGCTCAATTTTCGGAAGCCTATCTGGCAGAAAAATTGCACTAATATTACTCGGCCTAAATTACCTTACACGAGAACATTTATTTGATACGTGAACCAAATTTGATATGGCAGAAAAGCGGTACTTTTAAATTTTTTCACAAACAACACCCAGACAACATTCTCCGAAGCTCAGAAACCACCGTTGTGACCAAAAAGTTTTTTCTCTGAAATATTCTAGCAATTCACTGTTTCCATGGAGTAAATTCGCACTATTTTTATTAAAAGAATAGTTGTGAAGGTCGCCAGCCAAATAGGTTTCGATGTTTAATCTGGAATGGCCCAGTGGGGAAAACGACAAATGCCTGTACGCACTTCAATTTCTGGGCAATTTCGATAGCATTTCATTGTTAGCAGCACTTAAATGAAACCCTTGTCTCTAACCTTAGGCATAGAAACAAACCAGGAGCAATCAGTGGTCTTGAAATTAGTACAGTTTTGCTGTTTCAAGGCTTGTGCAGCCTAGTTTAGTTCGAGCTTCACCAATTCTTCAATGGAGATTCGACCAACAGGTTTTGGCACCACAGTGAAATTTCAGCTATATTACTCCAGTTACCTCGAGAAAAGGCGGCAAGTAGAGTCACTAATACCATTACAAAGACATTGTAGATAATAACAGAGTGCTGCTTCTTTTTCTTTCTTTTAACTTTTGTGGTTCTTTGCTTGAATGTTGCGCTTTTTATGGTATAGTTCATTAGTTGAGTGATCGTAGGCCTTAAAAACTAACACTAGCCTTGTTGATCCCGATTAGTTAAAATCATGGTAGCCTTTGTACAAACTGTGACTTCAAACTTGATTGTTCTCTTGGAGATTTTATCCTGCATTCTAAACTCTTAGTCAATTTTGCTATGAAAAAAGGTGATGTCATGATGTGTCACTTTTTATAGATTAATTCAGTTTTACTGCATCTTTTAAACTCTTACTAGAGTAGTTATTTTAAATATCGGTATTTCAAATTTTATGAGCACGCTTTATGTACTAAGGTGTAAGCAGTTACAGATAGCACATACACTTGATCAACTCTTCTGTTGGCGGTTCATTTTTGTTCCTCTTGCTACTTTAGTTCTTTGTGGTAGTCTATAGTAGTCTGCCTTGCACAAATTTATAATGGCAGCGGCAGCGTCCTGCTTGCTTTCAAGGAGATTTTTCGCCTTCATATATTGCGAGTCTCACGTCACAACATGGTTCAAGGTGGCGATTTTGCACACAAACTGTAATGATAGGCAGCAAATGCACGTGTACGCACTATTTATTGTGCACTGTAATTTTTTATGAGAGTGAATACGCGAATGCATGGCCTGTGCCCTGCGGCGTCTGCTTGTAGCGTGTTCAAGCGAGATCGATAGCAACCACAGCCTGTATTTCAGTCATCTAGTGGCGAGCAAAACAACCGGCCATTGGTAATATAGAACCACCGGCAAGATAGCAACCACCTCCCCTTCAAAAGAATTACGTGAGAGGTCGGGAATAATCACCTTTACGGTGGCAGGGCTGAAATCTTGCTTCAAGTTCAATTTCACCAATGATTGGTTGTTTTGTTTACCACTAGATGACGGGAATAGAGGCTGTGGTTGCTATCGCTCCCACTTAATCGTGCTTCAAGCAGCCACCAAAGTGCTCGGGCCATGCATTCCCTTCTTTCTTTTCATAAAATTTGACATTGTACATTGAAGGCTTTTACTGGCAGTTCCTAAAATTTTAGTGTGGGAAGCATTTATTTCACGATTTTAGTATAACATTTAACTGGATTTACTGTACTATTGAAAGTCGTAAGAACAATTTAGTTATTTTGTATGCAAAAAGCATGCTGTTTTCTTGCATGTAGCAAAGCTCATTTGTGAACTTCTTATAAGTTAACATTTGCATAACATAAGGAATTATGTGTATTTTCTTTTCAGCTTCATTTTGTGTGCTATATTACTTATGTATGAGAACTAAGGTGCTTGCATGTGTGTCTGACATCATTTGTGCCAATCATTTACAATTTCAGGTGTCTCTGAAATACACATCAAGGTGCATGGCAGTGACCTGCTGTATCCACAGTGGTGCCAGAGCCTCAAACAGCATTTGGCCAATCTCCACAAGGCGTTAAAGAGATAAACACAGCACCACACTTTCACAATGCTATGAATATTGTTTAAGTATAAAGTATCCGTTGTAAAATTGGTGTTGTTCCATTATGTTTTGTGCCCCCAATCTGTGGCTGATGTACAACTCATGAAATTTCAGTGAAGCGTCACCTCATTTGCATATCATTTACACAGAGATTTGGCTATTCACAGTTGGCGCGTAAAGACAAATAAAAAATATATTCAATGTAGCAGGGCTGCTTTTCATGTACTTATCAATGCTTTTGTAATGCAATTATTAACTTTTTAAGTTTTTTTCTGTATAGTGCATAAAACACTGCGTTCTTTGTTTACAATGTAACCATGACTAGGTTGCCAAGCATGTTAATTGAGTAGCTTCTTAAGATATTTTCTCTAAAAGCTTATTTTGTTCATACAACCCCACTTTTGGAAAGATAAAACATTTCATTCTCTCATCATGCATCTTTAAGAGATATCTAGACGACTTATACACAGTATCGCATGTACACTACATGTGGACGTCCATACAATCTACACATTTTATTGCTTTCTATCACATTCAGACAAAATTTCATTTCCGCGTAATTAATACGGTTTTCCTTATGTGTGGACCTTTCTGCATCATACGCCTTTCCTTATATGCGGACCTGTTCGCATCAGTCGACTTTCTTTATATGTGGAGTACCGCCTGGTCTTTCTGCATATACGGCTTCCGTATTCCTATAATTCCGTATGTAGGGCATCTATACATACGGAACGCTTCAGTAGAGAGGACTGTTAAAAAAAGCATCTTTGTGCTCAACGTTTACAGTCCTCCATCAGATAAGCAAAGAGACTTCAACACACTGCTTACCTCCGGGGTAAAAATGGCGGGTGACAATCCACCTACAGTAGCAGGCGATTTTACTGCCAGGAGCACCGAGTGAAGATAGTTAAAAGCGAAGGCAAAGGCACCAAGTTAGCACAAAGCGCAAATGCACTGGACCTGCATTATAAACCACCTTGCCCTCTCTTCAAGAGAAGGTAGTTCGGTACAGCGGGACACAATGTATGACTTAACATACACCAAGAATGTCAGAGCTGCGTGGGATAACCTCGCCGAGCACCTAGGTAGCGACCACTGCATCTTGGAAATTACCATTGAGAACGAGGTCAAAGTGCCAAGGAAATTGAAAATCACCGACTGGGACCAGTTTCGTAAAATAAGAGACCAGGAGGTTAGTACATAACTATCATATGAGGCCCTTTTAAGTGAATGAAAAATTGCAGCAAATGAGGCCACCAAAGAAGTTGAGACTGGTGAATCCATTAAAACCATGGACTCTCACCTGGACAGTTAGCTGCAGAAAAAGCATGAACTAAAAGAAGCGTGGGGTAAAAACCAGCTCAACAAACACTTGTGCACGAAAATCATGGACCTTGGCCACGAAATTGTATCTCACGCCAAAACGCTCTGCGCCCAGCAGTAGAACAACACATGTGACGAAGCAGATGGCAAAATGCGGAGGGGAATCAAATTGGGGCTGCTCAAACACCTTATCGCCGACAGCAACAAACCTACCAGAGGCGGCACATAGGTGCAAATTTAACGATTGGTGCACAAGCTCGCCCAGGACAGTGGTGGATCCCAAGCTCTCCTCAAAACGCTAGGTGAAAGATATCGCCCACTAGAAAGCAAAGCAGTAGCCTGGGAAAATGAAAATCTCTCATATGGAGGTCGACCGCAAGAAAAGCTAGACGAACCATTGAGCGAAGCTGAAATACAGTTTGCGCTGCAGCAACTCAATGGCAGATTTGCACCAGGGCCAAATAGCATCGACAATAACCTTTGACGGAGTTTAGACGATAGAGCGATCGTAATCATTGCTAAGAAGACAAATGAGGCATGGGAAAGGAGTACCGTACCACAAGAATGGTGTAGTACCAAGGTTTCGCTGATTCTTAAACCTGTAAAATCGCTGAGCATCGATAACTTAAGGCCCATATCACTCACATCTTGCATTGGAAAAGTAGCTGAGCATGCAATACTCAACTGTATCACGGACCACATTGAGAGCAACGTGCTCTTTCCACAAAACATTATTGACTTCCACAGGGCACTGTCCACACAGGACGCCTTGTTGATGTTAAGAGAGCACATATCTTACGGGCTCCTCCACACGCACAAAGCCGTATAAGCCCTGGACCTGACCAAGGCTTTTGGCACCGTAAAGCATGAACACATACTGGGAGAAACATTGCACATGAACTTATACGACAAATTCTACAACTACATTAAAGCCTTTCTGGCGAACAGAACCGCCACGATACGCACAGGAGAGCTGTGCAGCGAACCCGAACGACTCGGAAATATCGGCACACCACAAGGATCCCTGCTCTCGCCACTGATTTTTAATGTGGCGATGCACCAGTTGTCGGAGATGCTCGCTCAAATTCCTATTCGTGCATCATATACGCGCATGATATTACCATATGTGTCCCAAGTGGCCCCTCATATGGTGCCTTGGAAGGAATCCTTCAAGAAGCACTGACTACAACCGAAAAATTTTATAAGCCAACTGGACTTGCACTCTCTCTCACTAAAGCTACTTTACCGCTCTTTAATTCTCGGCGAAATACGGAAAAAGAGACGCAGCAAGTATTGCTCAAAGCTGCGAAAAAGCAAACAATACTGCAAATATATACGGTTAAGGTACTAGCGCTAACGTTAAGCGCCTAGGAAGGCCACCACACGGAAGCCCTCAATCGTCTTGAAAAAGCACGAATAATTGTGCAAGAGGCACTGCTAAAATCACCAACAATAGAGCACGTCTCTTACAAGACCGCATCATAAAGGCGTATCACGCCTTTCTCGTAAGTAACGCAGCATACGCTTTACCCTTTCTGAAACTTACGACGGCTGAAGTCAAAAAGGTCGACTCCATGCTCCGCAAGGAACTCAAAACAGCACTCGGCTTGCCCAATAGCACGAGCAACAAGAAACTCGAACAACTCGGTCTGCACAACACGGCCGAAGAAATTTTTGAGGCTCAGAGTGTGGTACAGATCACGCCCCTGTCATTGACGTAGGTAGGCCGTCTCATTCTCCGAGACGTGGGCATTTGCCCTATTTTTCAACCAGAGAAAAGAACCAAACAAAGCAATGACGTGAGGCAACACATTAGGGTTGAGCCAATCCCTCCCAACATTCACCCAACGTTCAACAAAGGTTGAAGGAAGGACCAAGTGAAGGCGCTCATAAACAAGGCAAATACACAGCACGCACACGCTATTCGTAGACGCCGCTCGCTACTCCGGCAGGAAGGCGTTTGCCATAGTTGTCGTTGATATAGACGGAAACCTCGTAAACGGGCAACCGTCTAAACAAGCCATGTCCACGAAGCAGAGGAAATGGCCATCGCGCTAGCATTGCAGAGCTGCCAAGCCCATTTCACAATATACACAGACTCGAAGATGGCGGCACGAACGTCAGCGGCTGGTCCAGTAGCTAGAAGCACTGTAAAACTCACAGTCAACGTGATAATAGAGTACGAAAGCTCAAATCCACGTATCCTGGTTCCCAGCCCACATGGGACAGTTACCGGGGCTCGACCACTGCAATCCCAACGAAGACGTCAACCGCCTGGCGCGTGAACTCACACGCCGCGCCACGGACAACGACCCCTCGAGGGGTGGGCGGTACGAGAATCGCTGCAGCCAGAACAAAGCACTCACATACCATGAAATCACTTCACATTACCGGGGACAAGGACGTGCCTTTTCAGCACCACACCCAAAACTTAACAAAGCACAAGCTCTAACTCTAAGAAGATGGCAAAAACATACGAAAATAACACCATCCACCTAACACAGGGTTGATCCCGAAACATCACCCGCATGCTCCCTTCGCATACATTCTTATTACAATTGCGAACACATGCTTTGGCTGTGCCCTATCCACAGCGCAGCACAACTAAATACCTAAGAGGCTTGGCAGGAAGCCCTAAAGAACAACGAATACAAGCAGCAACTACAGGCGATCCAGAGGGCTCGGCACATCGCTACAAGCCTTCATCTGCCAGCGCCATCCTATGCGGAACCTCCAGGATGAATTAAGGGTCAGAATAGCCCCTTCTCAGTCTCCTGAGGATATGTTTAATAAAGTTCATTTCACTCACTCACTTCAGGTTGCATTCACGCAGCATTGACCACGTGCAGGCGCTCATCGTCCCGAGGTTTTGATGGAGTCACCTATGCTGCCCTACGTCACCTAGGCCCGAAGGCACGATGCTGTCTCCGGAACATTTCAAATAAGTCTTGGCAATTTAGTATAGTGCCTGACGAGTGGAAGTGTAGTAGCTTGGTGTCTTTGTTGAAGCCCTGAATGTGTCTATTAGATGTGGCATCATACCGGCCTATAACACTATCAAGCAGCACCGCATGGTCATTGAGAGGATGCCGCTGACACGCACGAAATGGTACCTGGAACATTAAACATCTATGCAGATGCTTTTACTGGCTTTGACGAGATCATTTTTCAATCGATAGCGTCATTGACTTAGCGACCTCTGTTCAGCAGAAGAAAGCTAAGAAGTGGCTGTCGGTAGCTCTGTTCTTAGACGTGAAAGGTGCCTATTGCAACGTGACCCATGAGGCTGTTCTCAATGCTCTCGAAGCAGCTGAACTTGGAGGTCGCGCCTTTCGATGGGTAAGAAGCTACCTCACAAATTATCGATGTTTGTTCTAACTGAAGATGTGCGTACGAATAAGCATTTCACAGGTCGTGGGGTGCCACAAGGTGCCGTTTTGAGTCCCACTCTTTTGAACCTGGTTCTGGAGGGGCTTACCAATGTGCTGCCACAGAATCTCACATATTTCTCTACGCTGGGCGTCCGGCGTGACACGGCCTCAAGTGTGCGCAAGGATACAGAAGGCGGCTACAATAACATCGGCATATTTTCACAAGCAAGGTTTGACTATCACCACAAAGAAATGCACAGCGGTATTTCACAGCGGATCGATGGCGAATCAATTGCATATAAAAGCAGTCATATATTCTTATGTGTTATCATGAATTGTGACTCAACCTGGAGTCTACATGTCAGATATTTGAAGGAAAATCTCATTGGCATTGAGAATGTATGCATGTTTGTTGCCGAAAATCATGGCGCCCCTTCGTGCACTCTATGCGGCAGCTTCCTGCAGCCCTTTTTCTCGTACTTCTCCGGTACAGCCTTTTTGCACTGTCCAACACGTGCAAGACTAACATCCGTGCACTAGAGAGCCTATAAGCCCAAGCACTTCGGACATGTTTTGGCCTTCCAAGATGCTCATCGACAATGGCAGCTATTGTTATCTAACAAGAACCGCCGGTCACAACGTATATCAATGTCAAGACGTTACGAACAAACAGTTGGCATTTATCACGGCTTCCGTCACATCATTTAGCGTGTTTGACAGCGCGGAGGCCCCATGCTGCATTCTGCGGTATTGTGAGGAAACGCCAGGACATATTACCGCCTTGCTTTAAACTGGCGATGCGTCCAGCATCTGCGTTATGGAGTCTCCGTCAACCTGACCTGCACTTAATGGCTCTTGGAATCGTTAAGAAGGCACGTATGTCCTAAAGCAATTGTCTTTGCCTCTGTTAGATGAAACGTACTTTGACCGCATAATTGTTTACGTCGATGGCTCCACTAATCCCAACAGCTCCACAGGAGCAGTGGTTGTTTCCTCTGTTAATTTGTTGCTTCAGTACAATTTCTCTCACACCACGACGTCGACAGCAGCAGAACTCCCAGTACATTTTTCGGCAGCAACCTAATCAATGGACCATCCTTTGCGACTCGAGGTCAGTCTTAAAGACACTATTGTTCGCCATACAGCACGCTTTACACGAACAATCACTATATCTACTAAAGCGCAACTACCGCGAAGCGCTCAGGGAAGGTCACAATGCCATATTTTAATAGTGTCCGAGGCACTGCGCAAATTTGGGCAATGACCACGTGGATGAAGCTGCTCGATCAGCTCATGACCAAGACCTGCGCATGCCCATATCGCTCTTGAGAACGGACGCTGCAAGGTGACTACAATCACTTTCTCGCCGTATAACTATCATAAATTGAAATACGCCAGATTTCATTACGCGCACCTGTTATCGATTGACCCAAACTTGCAACTTCGTTTGCCATCCGGGCTCCCCCGACGCAATGAAACTTTGTTGTGTCGCATGAGGTTGAGCGTGGCGTTTACGAATGCGTATTCTTGTCTTCTTGGAATGACGAACGGTTCGGCATGCAACATTTGCACTTGCAAAGAGACGCTTGAGTACATTCTATGTCACTGTCCAGCATACCAGTCTGAACAAGGTAATACAGAAGTCAAGCGTTGTCATCTGGATTCACTACCGCTTACAGAAAAGAAGACCCTGGGGCCTTGGCCGACGAGATTTGCATACGTGCAAAGCCACAAAAGCCCTCTTGTACTTCTTAAGGACCACCAGACTTCACGGGCTCTTGTGATAGAACAGTGTGAGTCCGTGCGGTGTAATCTCAAGCTGAATATTCATCCTTCTCTTTCTTACTCCTCTTCTTTTCTATCTCTTTCTTTTCTATTATTCCCACTATCTCCCACCCCCAATGTAGAGTAACCAACTGAAGCAAACTTGGTTAACCTCAAATGCCTCTCTATTTCGCTCTCTTTCTCTTGGTATCTGGTGACGTCATTAGACGACGAAGGTAAATGACATGTTTAAACATGATAATCCTGATATGCGTGTCATGTGAAACATTACTGCCTGCTATGCTCATCGCGTGCTCGCTGCCGTTTGGCGAGCTCCACATTACACGAAATTTGGTATGAGGTAACATGGATAGACGACGGAGGTATATGACACGTCCAAAATGATTATCGTGATATGCGTGTCATGTAAAACATGACTACACGCTACGCTCATAGAGTGCTCGCAGCCGTTTCACCAGCTCCACATATACGAAATCTGGTTTTGCGTGACGTCAATGGACGAAAAATGTAACTAACACGTCCAAACACAATATTTTTGATTCGCTGTCATATGAAACATGATAGCATGGTATGCTCATAGCGTGCTCGCGCCATTTCGCTATCTCCATATATACGAAATTTGGTAATACATGACGTGATGGAAGGACGAAGGTAAAAGACACATCCCGAACTAATAATCGGGGCATGGAAGTCGTTCACGACATAATTTACGTCCACCTCGTAACGTTGTCCCCTTTTGAAAGTGACATATCGACCTCCTTCACTCGTGCTTCAAATATGATCGATGCCCATAAAACCTTGGACCTGTCATTTTTTGAAGCATTTTCTACAAATCTCGTCACTCTGTCGTAAAAAGTTACAGCCAGGCTTACATACTCGCGGGAACTACGGAATTTTTATTATTTATATTGTTTGTGTTATTTGCATTTTTCGCAATTTTACAACGATGGAAAAGATAGGTTTTTGGCACTCCACTAACGACGCCAGCTCTGATGGCGGGATTTCTGCAAAACGAACTGTTTAATGTTATCGCGGTGACACTTGAATGTGCGCACATGTGCTACAAACCATGGTTGGTCCCTCGGTTTTACTGTATATTAATATAAGAGAGCTATAGCACCACTTAACGGGGATATATTCACGCGGACGCTTTCTCATACAGGATGTTACCAATAAATATTGCGCCTGGTACTTCAACAACTATTTATTATGGGCTGCCCTGTGCCCGTAAACTCAAACCTAAACAGTCAGCCGAAAATGTCCCTCGCTCGCTATCTCTAACTTGGTTGGTCTCACTTTTCACCCCTCGATACTCATGGCGGTCTCGTGGCCTAGCATGGAGGCTCGTACAGAACGACGTTCCATGCCGTGGTTTTCTTGCCACTTGTGTGGCAGCTTTTACGAACGCAAATTATTGCACGTGTCTTCTATGAATGTCGAACAGGGGCATTAGTCCCCCTCCTAAGAAGCATCGTCCTGTAGCGGCAAGAGAAGAGGAGACGTGAGATGACGTCGAAGGCGGCCGATGGGGCCGTGCCGATCTCGCCACTTTATTGCAGGCCTGAAGCGGAGCCACGTCGACTACCAGCGTCCAAACCGCCAGGCCAGAAGCTCGTTCTAATTCTCGCGCCGCTCAAGCTAGCATCTGCTGCGCGAGAGGCGCGGCGCGGTGATTGAGAAAATGATGATGATGATCATGCACTACAGGGCTCCCCCCCTAGCGCTTTGCGCGATTTGAAGTGTATATGACAAAGAAAGAGAAAGAGACTATGTACATGAACGACAATCCGCAAGGTGTTCGTTTAGGAAGTCCAGTTTGTCAACGTGTAGTGACCAAAGGGAGCCAGTGGGTCTCTGGTGGGCGACACTGGGAGTTGCGCAGAGGACGAAGAAGTAAGCGTTCCGAAACTGTGTTTGCACACAAGTGGGTGACAGGATGACCAGCTGGGGCTAGCTGGGAGCGCACAGGGTGTCGCGAGTTAGCATTGCATGTAGTAACGATGCGTTCAGGGTGAGGTGACGACGGGTGCACGAAAGCTGATTTGGCCCCTGCGCGCGAATCAATTAGAAGTGGCGTAGTGAAGTCCTGCAGACCACCCATCGACAAGCAATGGCCTTGACGGTGCCCTCGCGGGCGTGCACAGCACTGGTGCCCATGACGGTACGCAGGTGTCATGACGTGAGTGGCATCTGAATATGAGTGGATCTGACCACCCACGCTGGCAGTGAGCAAGTAGGATTGTACACGCCGGGCAGAGGTGAATGACGCATGCGGCCCGTAAAAGGGTGTGCCCACAGTCCAGTCACACGCCAGCTCGCCCACGGCTTCCGTCAAGAACTCAGCAGGAGGCGTGTCACGGGAATCAGCAGACCTGGACTCCAGAGGAGGCTCAGTGGGCGTACCCTGACCTGGCGAATCACCCTCAGTAGTCGGCGCACGTCGGTTCGTGCGCAGGTCGGTATGGAAGATGGGTGCCCGCATGCCAGGCGTGAGATGTGCGGTCTGCTGTGACATAGGCAGATCAGGCACGTCGTCCTCAGGAGTGTCGGTCAGAGTCGCAACATCTCGGAAGTCTGGCCGTGGTTGACAGCCCTTGGCTTCAACCTCGCCCGCGAGAGACCGCGAGGGCGAGGATGGTTGCTGCCGGCCAGACACGCAGATTACCGAGGTGAGTGGAGAGGCACCCCCGGACATCGTTGACACTGAAGCCCTCGCGACCGGGGGGTGAACAGCAGGCGTGACGATGTCCGCAATCGTTGTAGACGCCAGGGCGCTCGATGACGCCGCCGTCGCAGAACCCGACGTGTCAGCCGTGCCATGAGCCATGGAGGTCGGCTGAGACGAGCCGGCGGCAAGCATGCCTGAAGTACCATCGGCCAAGGACCTCGAAAAAACGCACCCCGTGGTGGAGAGGTCGTCGGTAGCAGGAACGACCTCAAGAACCTCGTCGGATCTGTGACCGGGTGCGAGACTCACCGCGCCAGCGGCCGGATCCAAGGCGGAGGGAGACGTTGTCGGGGAAGCTAGGTCCTGGTCAGTGAAGACTTTTGGGCCGGAGGGTACCGCACGCTGCGACGCGGACGAAACCTGTAAGTCGCGGGTAAACGGCAGCGGGTGGTAGGTGAGGCCATGTCTGGCAAGCACCGCCGAGCAGAGGTCATCGTAAGGCTGCTGGCTGGAGGTTGAAGTGCCAGAGAGATGACGCAACTCTACCGGGAGGGCGTCGAGAAGAATGGCGTGCATCTGCAGCTGGTCCGTGACGCCATTCAGCGCCAGAACGGCGTCGAGCTGCATAAACCATACCTTTGGGTAGGTCGATTGGAACGGTGGCACTGGCGGGCAGAGTTGCGGGAACATGGCCGCGGGCCGCTCGGCGAAGGGCGTGTTCTCCGGGTCACCAATGTAGCGGCAAGAGAAGAGGAGACGTGGAGATGACGTCGAAGGCGGCCGATGGGGCCGTGCCGATCTCGCCACTTTATTGCAGGCCTGAAGCGGAGCCACGTCGACTACCAGCGTCCAAACCGCCAGGCCAGAAGCTCGTTCTAATTCTCGCGCCGCTCAAGCTAGCATCTGCTGCGCGAGAGGCGCGGCGCGGTGATTGAGAAAATGATGATGATGATCATGCACTACAGTCCCAATGCGTACAGCCGGCTGACAGCATCCAAAGTATAGGACTTGTCTTGGTGTTTGAGAACGTGAGTCAGTTTGGTTGTTCAGTTCCTTTCGTAGTACGGTTTCATCTGTACATATTGCCACGTTCCATTTCCCAAGCTTTTGTTATCGTCCCAAAACACCACACGATTCTCAGCGCAAACCGCGCCTGCAGTTTTCGAGAGGGTTCCGGACTGTAGTAGATCATTTCGATAAGATCACGCCCACTGTGCGAATGGTACAGATTGTTCTGGAACGTACGTCGCCGCCAGCGGTAGCGCTAGAACATTCGACGGCGGGAGTATAAATGCCGACGCGCTTCGCCGCTTGTCAGTTGTTGATCGAAGGCCGACGCTCCGTTCGCCGCTATCAGTCCGAGACTGCTATCTGTGCGAGACTGCTGCTGTAATTGGACTTTCCGTTCACCGGGCACAGGTTCGCCCAAATAAACAGTTAAATCCCAACACGAAGTCTCCTGTCTTCGGCCACGTCACGACCCCGTGACTTCTGGTGGAGGTGCTGCTTCGTTCATGTACCGCACGCCCCCGTCAAGCCGTGAACCCAGCCCACGTCGCGGAGAAGACACCGACGCCAACCAGGAGCAGCGAACAAGCCGCCGACAGCAAGGGCTACCACCGGAGTACGGGATTCTAGAAGACAAGGCGCGGAAGACCAAGGGCATGACCGCGACTGCAGCGACAATGACAGCCGCCGCATCCCTGCCCACGATGGTCATGCATCAGCCCAGGGAACCACCAATTTTCCATGGGTCATCGTTCGAAGACCCGGAGTCCTGGTTAGAAACATACGACCGTGTGGCCGCCCTCAACCACTGGGACAACGAAGAAAAGCTCCGGCGTGTGTACTTCTACCTGGAAGACACCGCAAGGACCTGGCTAGAGAATCGTGAGTCCACGCTCCGAACGTGGGATATCTTCTGCGGCGCATTTCTGCAAACATTCGCGAGCGTCGCTCGCAAAGAAAGGGCCGCTGCTCAACTAGAGACCCGGGTTCAGCTACCGAATGAGAAGGTTGGAATTTTCACAGAGGAGATGACCCGCCTATTTCGTCACGCTGACCCAGACATGCCTGAGGAGAAGAAAGTTCGTTTCCTCATGCGAGGGGTCAAACAGGAGCTCTTCGCGGGACTAATGAGGAATCCACCGAACACCGTCCAAGAATTTGTATCCGAGGCGACCACCATCGAAAAAACCCTTGACATGCGCAATAGACAGTATAATCGTCGCCTGACTCCAGAATGCGCTGCTGCTCAAACCAGTGACTCCGAAAACCTGCGTGAAACGATCCGAGCGATCGTGCGGGAAGAGCTGCGCAAACTGTTGCCTTCGGCGCAACCTCAAGTGGATTCGATCGCCGACATTGTGCGAGAAGAAGTTCGGCAATCACTTCGAAATCCCCATACACCGCTGCCCGAGCCAGAAACTATGAGCTACGCCGCTGCATTGCGCCACAACGCTCCTACCCGTCCACGCCAAAACACCACCCCGTCGCACTTCCGTCGCCAGACACCACCGCCGCCACCACCCCCACCGACGACCTACCGTTCACCAGCGGGCCAGCGCAGTGCGCCGAGGAAAACCGACGTTTGGCGCACCCCTGACCACCGCCCACTGTGCTACCACTGCGGCGAGGCCGGGCACACTTACCACCGTTGCCAGTACCGACAGATGGGACTGCGTGGCTTCGCCGTCTATGCACCACGTCCGCAGCCAGGAGAACGACCACGTGACATCGCCGACTACCTGACAGGAACTCGGTGGACACCACGAAGCCCTTCGCGTTCGCCGTCGCCCAGCCGCCGCACGTCACCGCACCACCGACAGTACTCTGGCCCAACGCGGGGCCGGTCTCTTAGCCCGTATCCGGGAAACTAAGGGCAGCAACCGGTGGAGGTGCGGTTGCTGTGCGACGAACTGCCGAAGATCCTCCGACGACGACGACGCCGCGACGGAGCTTTCCGAACACAACGCCAACCAGGCAAAGCCCTGACGGCGAAAGCTCACTTACTGAAGCTCACTTACGACGCAACATGGAATCAGCGGAACAAGCCGACGCAGCCGTGACCCGACGCCACGCCCTAACTGTAATGCGAGACGGCGAACTAGCGACCTCGACGTTCTTATCGACGGCCACAGTGTGACCGCTCTCGTCGATACTGGAGCCGACTATTCTGTCATCAGTGGGTCGTTCGCCGCGAAGTTAAAGAAAGTTAGGACAGCTTGGAAAGGCCCTGAAATCCGCACAGCCGGAGGTCATCTCGTAACGCCTGCAGGAATCTGCACAGCAAGAGTCACCATTAACGGCCGTATTTATCCTACAGACTTCATAGTCCTACAGCGTTGCTCGAGAGATGTCATCCTTGGCATGGACTTCTTATGCCTCCATGGTGCTGTCATCAACCTAAAAACAAAGTCGATAACGTTATCCACAGAAGAAGCACTACCGCCGCGCACGCCGTCTGGACACCATGCCTTGAATGTGCTGGAAGAACAAGTCACCATTCCGCCTCGCTCAAGCGTCATTATTTCAGTCAGCGCTCCTGAATCACCTGACTTCAAAGGCGTCGTTGAAGGCAGTCAGCATCTGTTGGTCACCCGAAATATTTGCGTCGCAAGAGGAATTGCAGAGCTGCGGGGAGGCAAAGCAACGGTTATGCTCACGAATTTCATCAATGAGTACAAACATGTGAACAAAGGAACAACGGTCGCATACATCGAAGAAATTGTCGAAGCCACCAGTGCTTTCGCCCTCGCCGATTTTGCGGAACCTGCTCAGAGGAACCAAGCCCCTCCCATAGCTTTCGACGTCAATCCCAGGCTTCCGAACGATAAGCAAGAACAGCTCAAGACCCTTCTCCTGCAATACGAAGATTGCTTTTCGTCGTCATCGAAAATTCGGCAGACCCCAATCACGAAACATCGCATCATAACCGACGAAAATGCCAGACCACTCCGTCAGAGTCCATACAGGGTTTCGACGCGAGAACGTGAGGCCATGAAGAGACAAGTTGATGAAATGCTGCGGGATGACATTATCCAGCCGTCCAAGAGCCCATGGGCATCCCCCGTGGTGTTAGTGAAGAAAAAGGATGGGACCCTACGTTTCTGCGTCGATTATCGCCGCCTGAACAAAATCACAAGAAAGGACGTGTATCCTCTCCCACGAATAGACGACGCACTTGATCGGCTCCATAACGCCAAGTACTTTTCGTCAATGGACCTCAAGACTGGCTATTGGCAAATCGAAGTCGACGAAAGAGACCGAGAGAAGACGGCGTTTATAACACCGGACGGCCTCTTCGAGTTTAAGGTGATGCCCTTCGGCCTTTGCTCAGTGCCTGCAACTTTTCAACGCGTTATGGATACAGTACTGGCAGGATTGAAGTGGCAGACTTGCCCTGTGTACTTGGACGACGTCGTCGTGTTTTCCTCGAGTTTCGACGAGCATCTTCGGCGCCTTGAAGCTGTACTTCAAGCCATCAAGACTTCCGGACTCACACTGAAGCCAGAAAAGTGCAGATTTGCGTATGAAGAGCTCTTGTTTCTGGGGCACGTTATCAGCAAGTCTGGAGTTCGTCCTGATCCACGGAAAACAGCCGCCATCGCCGACTTCCCGCCGCCCACTGACAAGAAAGCCGTGCGCTGATTTCTGGGCCTGTGCGCCTATTATAGGCGGTTCGTGAAAAACTTCTCCCGCATCGCCGATCCTCTCACTAACCTTACCAAGGCCGACGTGGAGTTCAAGTGGGAAACGCCACAGGAACACGCTTTCCAGGAGCTTAAACATCGCCTCCAGACGCCTCCGTTACTTGCCCATTTCGACGAATTCGCCGAGACAGAAATACATACTGACGCAAGCAGCGTAGGTCTTGGCGCCGTTCTTGTGCAGAGGGCTGACGGACTTGAAAGGGTTATTAGTTACGCCAGCCGATCGCTATCCAAAGCAGAAGCAAATTATTCCACAACAGAAAAGGAGTGCCTCGCCATCATCTGGGCTACGTCAAAATTTCGCCCATACCTCTACGGCAGGCCCTTCAAAGTTGTGAGCGACCACCACGCCTTGTGTTGGCTAGCCACTTTGAAGGACCCTTCAGGTCGCCTCGCACGATGGAGCCTGAGACTTCAAGAGTATGACATTACTGTCATTTACAAGTCCGGCAAAAAACACTCCGACGCCGACTGTCTCTCTCGTGCGCCTGTCGACCAACCGCTACCCGACGACCCGGATGACGACTACTTCTTGGGAACGATCACTACCGACGACTTCGCTGAACGACAGCGGGCCGACCCGGAACTTAAGGCCCTAATAGAATACCTCGAAGGCAGGACCGCCGAAGTCCCGAAGGTATTCAAGCGCGCACTTGCGTCGTTTTTTCTACGAAACGGTCTTCTACAAAAGAAAAACTTTTCACCGCTTCGGGCTAAGTACCTCCTTGTGGTGCCTTCAGCTCTGCGACCAGAACTCCTGCAGGCCCTGCACGACGATCCGACGGCAGGGCACCTCGGTGTTTCTCGCACGCTTGCGAGGATACAAGAAAGGTACTACTGGCCACGTCTTACCACCGATGTCACTCGTTATGTGAGGACATGCCGGGACTGTCAGCGACGCAAGACACCGCCGACAAGGCCAGCGGGACTTCTGCAGCCAATTGATCCACCTTGCCGACCTTTCCAGCAGATTGGTATGGACCTACTGGGGCCGTTCCCGACGTCGGCTTTCGGAAACAAGTGGATCGTGGTAGCTACCGACTACCTCACCCGCTACGCCGAGACAAAAGCCCTGCCAAAAGGCAGTGCATCCGAGGTAGCTAAGTTCTTCGTCGAAAATATCGTCCTACGTCACGGTGCCCCGGAGGTCCTTATCACCGACAGAGGAACGGCATTCACTGCCGACTTAACTCAAGCGATCTTGGCATACAGCCAAACAAACCACTGCCGGACGACAGCGTACCACCCACAGACCAACGGCCTCACCGAGCGGCTTAACAAGACGATCGCCGACATGCTGTCAATGTACGTCGATGTCGAACACAAGACGTGGGACGCCATTCTTCCGTATGTGACCTTCGCATACAACACGGCGGTGCAGGAGACGACGCAGATATCTCCATACAAATTGGTCTACGGAAGGAGCCCGACAACGACGCTCGATGCCATGTTACCCAACGTCACCGACGAAGAAAACCTCGATGTGAGCGAGTACCTTCATCGCGCCGAAGAAGCCCGACAACTTGCGCGGCTCCGTATCCAGAATCAACAGACGACCGACAGCCACCGTTACAACCTTCGACGACGCTTCGTGGAATACCAGCCCGGTGAACGTGTTTGGGTGTGGACGCCGATACGCCGACGTGGACTAAGTGAAAAGCTTCTGCGACGGTACTTCGGACCGTACAGGGTGGTTCGACGTCTCGGCCCACTTGATTACGAGGTTGTCACCGACGGCATCACGAACTCTCAACGACGCCGATCGCGACCTGAAGTCGTCCATGTCGCACGCCTAAAGCCGTTTCATTCGCGTTAAAAAACTGAAACAGTGCTTTTTTGTATTATTGTTGTATTGTAATTTATTCATTGTACTTTCTTGCATTATTATTGTACCTCCATCTTTAGTTAAAGCATCGAGACGATGCCTTTTTCAGAGGGGGGCAATGCCACGTTCCATTTCCCAAGCTTTTGTTATCGTCCCAAAACACCACACGATTCTCAGCGCAAACCGCGCCTGCAGTTTTCGAGAGGGTTCCGGACTGTAGTAGATCATTTCGATAAGATCACGCCCACTGTGCAAATGGTACAGATTGTTCTGGAACGTACGCCGCCGCCAGCGGTAGCGCTAGAACATTCGACGGCGGGAGTATAAATGCCGACGCGCTTCGCCGCTTGTCAGTTGTTGATCGAAGGCCGACGGTCCGTTCGCCGCTATCAGTCCGAGACTGCTATCTGTGCGAGACTGCTGCTGTAATTGGACTTTCCGTTCACCGGGCACAGGTTCGCCCAAATAAACAGTTAAATCCCAACACGAAGTCTCCTGTCTTCGGCCACGTCACGACCCCATGACAATATACAACTACCGGCAGATTCCTGCGTCATGTTGTTCATACCTAACTCTCAGAAATCACTTCGTAGTTAAATAAACCGAGCTGACGGAGGACCCTGTAATGACCACAATAGCGTCGCATAAGCTTTTCTGATAGGCCACGCGCACGTAGAGAAGTCCAGATTCACACTTTGTCTCAAGGAGAGTACTGTACGTCCATTCATCTTAGAATGTAACGGTGCGTCTCGACGTCCTGCTGCTGAATGATGCGGTGCCGTGTTATAGTAGTCGCGCCTCTTCTGCTCTTCCTACATATTCGCTGAGGTCAGGGCTCTATTCATTCGCGTTGTTGACGGGCAACATCGCGTCTAATGCCCTTGTTACTGTGCGACCATGAACAAGTTGAAATGTCGTGAAGTGGGTTGTCTCTTGTACTACACTATTGTTCGCAAATGTAGCCTAGGTTAAAATGGTGTCAAAAGTTTGATGCTCGACGTCGACACACATCGCGATCATGTCAGCAAGCGTCCTGTGGAGCCTTTTAGTTAACCCGTTAGTTTGGGAATGGTACGCTGTAGTTCTTCTGTGGTCTGTAAGCGTTAGTTTTATGACGTTGTACTAGGCTGGCAATGACTGCAGTTTATTTGACAGTTATGAGGACCTTTGGTGAGCCATGTCCCAGTACTATCTGGGTCACAAAAAACTGAGCCACTTCATTTGCTGTTCTTTTTTGTGAGAGTGACGACTCGGCATACCGGGTCATGTAGTCGATTGCTACATCTATCCGCTGCTTTCCGAATGATTACACGGGTAATGGTTCTAGCAAATCCATTCCTACCTGCTCAAATGGGAAATTTCGGTGGCTCTATTGGTGTCAAAAGACCTGCTTGCTTCAGGGGTGGTACTGTGCACCTTTGGCATTCTGTGCATTATCTGACATATTCAGATGCGTCAGATCAGGAAATGGAAACGGCATGCACATCCCCCAATTGCATTAGACTTTATATCAAATTTTATTATATTATTCAATCACCAATACACATAAACTACATATGTCGTGTTAAGCAGTTTTCGTTATGTCCCGTGTTAATGATGGCAACGTCAATACGCAGTCGTCTACGTAGGGGAGTAATGTCACTGCGCTGCTATGTACTTTGGCCAATTCTTGCGTCTACGTCATGCCCTCACTCTTGGGGCGCGTGCCCACGAAAAGAAGAGAGAGCCACGCATGTGCTCGCGCCTACGCGTCAAAAGTGCCTTGTCGCGCCTGTGGAGGAGAAGGGCGCGCAACCACTGGCACGCGTCAACCACGTGGACAATTACGCATCCAAGGCCGACGCACAGTGTTGCTTGATATTTTGGCTTAAAACTGTCCTAGTTCAGCACAGAACGGCGCGTTCTGAACTGGAGCGGGTTCGTAAGATGCCGAAGACATAACAGCGCGTTAAAATATTGATTGTCCTACATTGTCCTACAGTGGCTAGAAGGAGAAGTGTGATCAGGGAGCCGTCGCCTGCGTGCGCCACGGTGATTCACGGCCTAGGCGGCACTCGCACTTGCTTTCACGTCGGCGCGCTGCTGGCGTAGCCATGGTAGCCATGGGTTTTGATGAATTTTACGTTAGCATAACAAGTTTTTACTTTCGCTGGCATTTTCAACAAGTAACTAACGCATTTATAGCTGAGCCTTTGGGTAAAAGAAGTCGCTTATTGCCTAAACAATTTTGTTTTTCCCCTCTTTTTTGTGCACCCAGTGTAACACCAACCTCAACACTCCCGTGTTCTTTTCTTTATGGCATGCACTGCGACTAAGATGTATAGCCACACTTCAAAAATTACCTTCTTACTACTTGCCGAACTTGTTATTTCGGTGGAAAGCTAAAAACACAAAAAAGACAAGAACGCACATGTTTAGCAAACTAAGGCACCAACTCGCCCAAGAACAAGTTCTTGAGTTCCTTACTGTTTCTTTGCAATTTCATAATTAAAGCACTGGTGCCTTCACACTTTCCCGGGATGTACCTACACCAAACATCTGGTGCCACGACCCTGAAAGTGGCAGAAAAAGGATCACCAAACCGTGGGTGCATGCAACTGTTTTTTCGGGCTCAGGAGTGAAAGGACTCAAGTCGACGAAGCCGTCAAATTTACCCGAGCCACCTTTCACAGCGAAATTCTCATCCTACTTCATCTCATCGACGTTTAGTTCACCGTGACACTCAAATTCAGTCATTTTTTTCTGTTTTTTGGCGATTCCTGAAAGCACATTGCGATTAAAACCAAACGTGCTCTCGTACTGCTTCATGTATTTTTTGAGGCAGCTGCCACTTGGTAGCGCCAAGATTTTTTCTCTACGTATATGCTCATAGAGCCGTGGGTGCTTTATACGCATAATGGTGCACTTAAGAAGCCATTCAGGGTTATACTGCATCCCCTTCGGAGATTTTCGTGTCGCAGCCTCAAAACACCGAATAAAGGCAGCCTTCTGCTTAGGTGGAAACTGACCAATTTTCTTCAGGAGGGTGGATTCTTCAGTCACCTCATTTTCTTCCTTCATTTGGGAGATCAATTGCTCTAGTGGCTTTACCTTCATGCTAAGGCGTCGCATTTCCTGAGTCTTCACTCTCAGCTTTGATGAGATATTTCTTCTAGTCTTCTTCGTTTGCTTCGCTCAGCACCTTTGCTTAATTAGCAGTCTCCTCAGATACTTGCACGACACGCACCAATTCTCACTCTGGCTTGATACACCTTTACATCTAACGTGGTAAAGAGTATCATTCCGTTGCTTCGAATTCGCGCTGGAACACGCTAGCAGAAACTCCGCACTCAGTCCTGCTCCAGTGCTAGCACACAGGCTGTCGACCTCTCGCAAAGTAGATGCTGGATCTCTTGGCACATAAAGCGTGACCTCGACACCCCGCACAAACACTTAATGTTTTAGCACACTTTCGATGCATCTAAATACCACCATTTTCAGCATATGAAGCAGGCTCATGTCTTTTCTAGGTAACCACATGCTGTAGGCCACGTGAAGGGTATTCTCGCTGAACACGTGCTTCGCCCACTGGTTGGTCAGAAGTGGCACATTCAGGACTACTAGAACATGTGCAGCTGGAGCATCAACAGTAGCACAGACTTCTTCAGCCTCAACAACTTCAGAGTTTGGGCAACAAGTTCCGTCCACGCGACGTCTTCTTTTGGGTGACGAGGAATATGATGCTGGCTTCTCCCGCGCAATTCTTTTAGGGGCGTCGAGAGGTATTTGGGCAAATTGTGAAATATAGTCAGCACAGCGTTTGGCCGGAGAACCGGCTTGGTCCGACCAATGCGCACCAATTCGCCTTGTATTACATGCTCGAAATGCTGCGACACAAACTGCTGATCGAAATGCAACTCACATACTGCGGCATTTCTCTCCAGCGGCTTGTCAGCTCTCGGTATGTTCCGTTGCCACTTCAGAAACAGCTCATATTCTTTAGGTACGCCGAACAATGAAAGTTTTTGCTTGCAGGATTTGTAACCAGTCACGCAGCCGGGAACAAAACAGTGGCTTAATCGCCGGAACACTTTACAAGCCTGGCCAGCGAACCGCCCTACATACAAATGCAAACTACTCTAGGATGCTTACAAAGCGATGCGAAGGCGGCTAACCGTGTCGACAAAGAGTTTCACACGTATTAAGCACTTTACGGGAACTTCGAAGCTCAACTGATCGCTCCTGACCGGACAAATGCACGTGAGCTTGACGTGTATGCGATACGTGTATGCGACACGTGAATGCGACGCGTGTATGCGATAGCGAGTACCACCTAGCGGATGCATAGCTAAGCGCCTTCAGCCTTTATCATAGACGCCGCTTGACGGTAATCACACTTCTTCTTCTAGCCACTGTAATGGTGCTTCACCCGCCACAGTTTTGACTATTTTAGAAGCAAATGACATCGCAGTGAGCAACGTAATTACAGCGGTATGCACTAGAAATCAACATCTGTGCGTGCGCCTCTCCCGCGAACAAAAACTCACGTCTATGATACTGTACATTTATCATAGGCGTTCGCAGGGTTCTCCTTAAGGGGGGAGAGAATTCGCCGCAGCACCCCCGCCTCTATATTATGTCAATGTAGGGGCTGCCTTAGTGCACCTGTCCTTATTATAATAACCTATGGAGCTGAGATAGCTGCCCCAGATTATGTGTATAAATCAGGTTTAGAAAATACCAAGGTGTATTAATCACCTAGTTGCTATGCATACACTACAAATTCAATATTATTGTGAATATCCTGGTACATTCAGTATACTTACACTGCGTACTTTACAGCTCTCATTACCTTAATAATCACTTCCAGAACGTCATGATGTGTCAGATTTAGGTCATACGATTACAATAGAGCCCTAGGTAAAGGGCTTTTAGATGTTGTCTGCGATAGAGATATCCTCTAATGCATCAAACCACACCTGGCTTTTAATGATGCAACAAACATTGGTCATAAGATAGGAACTGCGTAAAATGCTTCTGGGCATTTTTGTGGGTGAAATACGTTTTGACACAACTAACTGAGCCTGACACTTCATGATGTGACAGACTTTGGTTATAATACTGTACTAACTGAATCATGTATGGAAGTCTTCTAGACGTTTACTGAAGTCAAAATATTCTCCGAAGCGAAAACCGCACCCAATACTTCGTGATGTCTCAGATACCGTTCATAATACTGCAACTTAACGCGGTATGGAAGGCTTCTGATGATGTTTGTATTAGAAATATCCTCTAATGCAAAAAAGCACACCTGGCTCCTAATGACGCAACAGATATTGGTCATAAGATAGGAACCAAGCACTGCGTAGAATGATTTTGGGCATAGTCTGTAGTCATAATAAGCTCTAACGCACGTAACTGTGTCTGACACTACAACATGTGACAGATATTGCTCAAAAGACTGCAGCTGAATCCTGTATGAAAGACTTCTGGATGTTCTCTGTAGTCAAAATATTCTCTGAACACAAATCACAACGAGCACTTTATGAAGTCCCAGATATCAATCATAAGATTGCAACTGAACCCTGTATTGAATGCTTTCATTTTTCAGTAGTCGAAATATGTTCTAAAGCGACAAACCACACCCGACACTTCTTGATGTCACAGATATCAATCATAAGATTGCATCTGAACCCCGAGCGGAAGGCTTCTGAATGTTGTCTGCCGCCACAATGTTATCCAATGCAATAAACCACACTCGACACATCATGATGCCACAGACTTAGGTCATAAGACTGCGATTGAGCCCTACTTAGAAGGTTTTTGATGATGTGTAATTTAGAAATATCCTCTAATGCAAGAAAGCACACCTGGCTCCCAGTTGTGCAACAGATATTAGTCATAAGATAGCAACCAAGCACTGCATAGAATGCTTTTGAGTATAGTCTGTAGTCAAAATGCGCTCTAATGCAACTAACTGTGCCTGACAATTATGTGAGAAATATTGCTCAAAAAACTGCAACTGAACCCTCTATAAAAGACTTCTGGACATTCTGTGTAGTCAAAATATTCTCTAAATCGACAGACCACACCCGACACTTCTTGATGTCGGAGATATCGATCATAAGATTGCAACTGAACTCTGTATAGAAGGCTTTTGATGATGTGTGTTTCAGAAATATCCTCTAATGCAAAAAAGCACACCTGGCTCCCAATGATGCAACAGATATTGACGTAAGATAGGAACCAAGCACTACGTAAAATTCCTTTGGGCATTGTCTGTAGACGAAAATACGCTCAAACGCAACCAACTCTGATACTTTCGATGTGAGAGATATTGCTTAAAAACTGTACCTTAATCTTGTATGGAAGAATTCTGGACATTGTCAGTACTCAAGATATTCTCTAAATGCACAATTCGCACCCAAAACTTCATGAAGTCACAGATATTGGTCATAAAATTGCAACTGAACTCTGTGCGGAACGCTTTTGAACGTTGTCTGCAGCCAAAATGTTCTTCAATACAATGAACCACACCCGGCACTTCATGATACAAAAATACAAAATGAAGTACATGAATACACGATGCAAGCATTCAAACAGTATTCTCACAATAACTGGCCAACGTGAACAAATATTACTATCTTCTGAGTGGAGCCCGGTAAAAAAAGGAGAGAAATAGAAAAATGACAAAAATAGAACAAGTGCCCACAAAAAGTCAGACACACTGGTATAACGAACCAAACCAAGTGGATCATTCCTGTGTTTGATGACTTCATTTGAACGTGTGAGAGAGCACTATAAATGGCTTCGAAGCTGGATTGTGACTGCAGATCAGTGCTGTGTTGAAAACTTTTGCACTTTGCTGGTAGTTTAAATATTCTTTAACATATACAAAATGCATCTGACACTTCTTGATGAGGCAGATATTGGTTTTGATATCAAGGCTTTCACATGTCCTTAATACTCGAAATACCCTATAATGCATAAAGCATGCCAAAAATTTTTGATGCGACATATATCTATCGTAGTATTGCTCCAGAGCACCATACAAAAGTTTTGGCAAGTTGTTTAACATAGCTAAATTGAATATCTTGATACTAAGACTATGCTTGAGTGAATGCATATATAGTCCAAGTCAATGCGTATACTAAAAAACTGAACAGAAATGAAGCAGTCCTTGGAAACACATACAAATATTCAATGTTCGAAACCATCTAATAATATCTTCAGCTCATTAAACTCTGCAGTAACAGATAAATACATGCACGGTTCTGAACAGTCTCATAAGTCACATGAGACACTTTCTGCGTTTCTACTGAACCAAGTGCAGTACAATACTAGTGGACCTTCATACATTTTGTGCATACATGTGGTCACCTTCTCTTCCTACTAACATGTCATCGTGCTGCTGACTTCAAGTCAGGTGCTTCTCACTTTCAATGTTTGCATTTATCTATTTAGCTGTAAACAAAACGCGTGTCATATTATAGTAAACCGTAAAACGACGGAGAAGCGTCATTGTGTGCATATGACAATAAGTATCAGAATGAACTAGAAATCAAGAATGTGTGTGTTAGATTGCTGCCAAACAACGTATGTGTTACTAGGCGTGGGAGAGAAGCAGAACAAGCGAGAAGTGAAATAGCAGGTAATACCAGCAGCACTTAATCATGCAACTTTCTTTTTCGATCACCACAGCAACGCACGTTCGAGTTTCTATTTTTTACATGAATGGAAATCAGACCGCTGACCACTGAGTGTGTCAGCGTCGGTGGTACCTGACACGAAGTCAAATCGCAGTGCTACCAACCAGCGCACGCTTGTTATTAGCTTAGCAACACACGAAAGCGATTTGCACCGAAGCCAGCAAATGTTTCGGCGTCGTAAGATCCGCGAATACACTTATAAAAGTAAGTTCACACACCACCGAAATGTGTTGGCTAGTGAAAAATTCGCTTTCAGCGATGATGAATATCGAAGTTGAAAACAAACACAGTGCAGATAAAAACTCCATATGCACTATACGATGTTTCGGGCGTTGTGTACAGTGTCTACGTTGCAACGGAAACTACCACCGGTATTTTTCAACCGATTTTCCTCGCATGAGCCGGTTCATACGAACTCGACGGTAGGGGCCCAAACTATACGCACGTGACACCGCTCTGAATATCCTCCGCGGTAGGCGAGGGATCACGCTCAAAGCTTCGAACCTCCGAAGTCTCCTAACACTCGTTTTTAGCACAGAAAATCAGAGATCAAACCACAGGAACACCGACATGCTGCAGTAATTTGTACGATGTTTTCGCTCGGCCAACAATCGCACTCGGGACCGGTGCAAGCACAGCCGGCTGGCGTTCGCTGGATTTGTCGGCGTCACTCGAACTCGGCACGAAACCGCCTCACGCTGGTAGTACTCGCAGTCGTTCGTCGTGTCATTGCCGTTCTAGATTACGAACCGATCATTGAGGAACGTTTGGAGTAGTTTCCATGCTTCCTTTCAGCATTGGTCCGTGCCTTCGGAGCGGAGGACATTAGGCACAGCAATTGGAGGCGTCGCGGCCTCTGGCTGGTTGGCGGCACTGTACGCGTGGTGACGTGGTGAACGCCTGCTGAAAATGTCAAGCCCGGCTCGATCCCTCATGCCTTGTCGCGTATGCCCCTTCGGCGTCGACGCCGAGAGGCGCATTTGACGGCTTTGAAGCGTAGGCGTGAGCATACGTGTGCCAGTGGTTGACACTTTACAGTTCGTCCCGCATTCGCGGCGCGCAGTGTCGCGAATTTCGGCAGACGTGATCGTGAACACTCAATGTACACTTTGCGCTCGTCTGCTCAAAATTGTAAAATATGGTTAGTGGCCCTTTAAATACGCCATGTGCAGCTTCGTCGAACATCCGGCTGCGCAAACATTTTTTGCACTGCTTGAGCTAGCGGCAGGGGTGTAGGCTGATCTACATTGCAAATTTTCAAAGCTCCGCCAGTCGTTCTTTATAACAACCACCACTGAAAAAAAATAGAATGTCTTTTGGATATTTGCCCTTTGAACAGTGCTGTGCAGTGATTCCCTTCATTTCTCTCAACGCCGTGTCACTGTTGAATGTCATCTATAAAGCTGTTCATTCAGGGCTTCTTGCGGTTTTCAGCAATGTATGATATGCATGTTTTGGACCACACTCTCTTTTTTTTCATATTGTAATGATATATGTATTGCTAACGATGTTACACTCGTAAAAGGTAGTTGTTGGACTGCACGATCATACGACTGACAGGTGGTGTACGAAGGAATCTCGATTTAATTTTGAAGTTTCGTCTAGTCTTGTAATAAAGATGCAAAAAAGCTTTTTGACGCTTACTCACTGAATGCATATGGTTTTAAGTAATGTTACAACTGCCCCAATATCTAACAATCGTACACGAGCAGTGAATTTCTGGGCATCCGTGCCATACGACAGAGCCGAGTTACAAATTGGGTGTGGGCCAGCGCATGTGAAGAAACTGCACTCAGCTGGGCTCACTGTCTGCTTCTTCTTCAGGACGCGCGGTATAAAAAAAACTCCCAAGCATTTCCCCGAGGGTGAACATGGTTAAGTGCGAATACACGGGGTGATGCTATGAGGGGTATTTATTAATTCGCACTATTATATTTATTAATCACACTATGGTGCCTTTATGGTGTAATGGTTCCTGGGAATCGCAATTTGATCACACGGGGGAGTTTACGTTAACTCACTCGCGAATGCCAACGGATTTTAACTTTACTCCCCCTAACGACCCACTCTTGACGGGAGACTGAGAGAGAAGGCGGGCGCACGAGAGAGAGGGGTGCGCGCGCAGCTGCAGCGAGCGAGGAGAGCGCAGGAGCGAGCGAAGGGGGAGGCGGTATAAGGCGCGTTACTGACACCGATATCAGCGTCGCGTCCGTGGCTTATTCGGTAGAGCGTCGCGCTGTGGCCCGCCAAGTCCTCTTTCTTTTAAAGATAGAGAGAAGACTGCGGACGCCGCCGACGGCGGTGGATCGTTTGGGGTCGCTTATTGTTGTAGCGTGACGTCACTTATCACTGCGCACCCAGTGCGCGCATTCCTGTGCGACCTATCACGTGATTCTGCGCCTATATATGGTGCGTCTTCTAATAAACTTATCAGTTGCTTCTTGGTATGCTGTCTGCTGCTCACGTTATTACACTGGCGACGAGGATGGGATCCGCCCCCTTGTACTAGCTCAGTACGAAGCAGTATTGCGGGCGATCGGCGGTCGACAGCCATGGACCAGAAAACAACGGCAGCCATGGCCTGGGACGGTTGAACTCGGCGGCACTACCTTCGGCAAGAGGCAACGCAGTCGTCGGGGAAAGCAACCCGATAAGTATACTGCACTTTTACTGAACAATGGCGCGACTAGGCAAGCTAGACGAGTTCGACGAGAAGGATCAGAATTTTGAATCCTATCTGGAGCGTTTTGAGCACTTCGTCACCGCAAATGACATCAGAGAGGAAAAGAAGCTGGCAGTATTCTTGAGTGTGATAGGACCACGAACGTACGAGGTGCTCAAAAGCTTGGTAGTACCCGCTGTTCCTGGGGACAAGTCCTTTGAAGAGGTCACAGTGCTGTTGAAGAAACACTATAGCCCACAGTGCTCGGTCATTGCCGAACGTTGCAAATTTAACAAGCGAGCACAAGAAGAGCAGGAAAGCGTCGAGGACTTCATAGTGGCCTTAAAACAGTTAGCAAGGAAGTGCGATTTCGGTCAGTTTCTGCAAGACGCGCTGCGAGACAGAATAGTGGCAGGCATAAGACGCGAGGAAACGCAACTCGCCCTATTTGCTGAAGAAGATTTAACCTTCGAAAAGGCGTGCAAGATAGCCCAGGACCGAGAGCAGGCTGCGCGACAGACAGCGTTACTTCATGCAGAAGGCAAGGAAGCGGCTTTTTATGCAATGGCGATAAGAGGAAAAGGAAGCGAAAAGAAATCGAAGCTTCGGAAGCTCAAGGAAGCCAAGCGAGTTTGCGAAAGATGTGGCAAGGCGCATGCGGCTAGTGTTTGCTGGTATAAGAACGTCCAGTGTCACAGCTGTTCTCAAATCGGTCATCTACAGAAGATGTGTCCAAGTAATCGCAGAGAACTCAAGACTGCAAACGTGGTGGACTGCTCTGATAGTGACTCTGAATTATATGTGTACCATGTTATCAATACCGTGCGTTCTGGGTATGAAGTGCAGCTAAACGTAGAAGGGCAAGACCTCTGCATGCAGATTGATACGGGAGCAGCTGTAACACTAATTCCTGAGAGTGTGAGGCTGAACGCATTTCCTCATGTCAAGTGCGAGCCATCTCGAGTCACCCTAAAAACATACACTGGGGAACCTGTTCCAGTAAAAGGGCAATGCAACGTTTCCGTTACGGTGGGAAAACAGTCTTTGCGGCTACCCGCTATTATCGTCAAGGATAACGGCAAGCAGCTACCATTGCTGATGGGGCGAAGTTGGCTTGAAAGGCTCGGGCTTGACTGGAAAAGCGTGTTTGCTATAAATGTAAGCGACTCTCACAAGGTAGAGGCGGTTAAAAAGAAGTTCCCAGGGGTGTTTTCTAAGCAACCTGGAAAAGTAAAAAACTATCAAGCAAGGATAGTTTTAAGCCAGAATTGTACGGCTATTTTTGGCAAGGCCAGAAACGTCCCATTTGCGCTTCGAGATAAAGTGGAAGGCGAGCTAGAGAAAAGCGGTGTTATACGCCCCGTAAATCGGAGCGATTGGGCCACGCCAGTAGTCGTAATCCAAAAGAAAGATGGTTCACTGAGGCTGTGCGGGGACTACAAAGTCACCATTAATCCTGTTTTAAAGAACGACCACTACCCATTGCCTAGACCGGAAGATTTGTTCTCTGCCATAGCTGGCGGCAGAGTGTTTTGTGTGTTGGATCTTTCGGCCGCGTATCAGCAGATTCCGCTCACTGCCGAGTCCCGACCACTGCTAACTATTAATACGCACAGGGGGCTGTTCGAGTTCCAGCGCTTACCATTTGGGGTAGCCAGTGCGCCAGCCATTTTTCAGTCCTTCATGGATGAGGTGCTCAAAGGCATACCGCACGTGGGATGTTACATAGACGACGTCATTGTGTCGGGAAAAGACTTAGCCGACTGTCAAAAAACGTTGGAACTAGTCCTGCAGCGGCTGAGTGACTACAACGTGACACTGAAAGAGGAAAAGTGTCGGTTTTTTCAGAGCACTGTGACTTATCTCGGTCACACTGTGTGCGCTGAAGGTATATATCCTACAGAAGAAAAGATAAAGGCGATCACAGACGCGCCAGAGCCCACTTGCCAAACAGAGCTAAAGGCTTATCTCGGCATGTTAACCTTTTATGCAAAGTTCTTAAGTAACCTTGCCTGCGTGGCAGAGCCATTGTACCGTCTGTTGCGCAAGGGCGAAAGGTGGTCGTGGACACGGGAGTGTAGCGAAGCATTTGCTTCTACGAAACTGTTACTTGTCAAGAGTAATGTGCTCACTTTTTACGATGTGGCGAAACCAATGGCTATGACATGTGACGCTTCGTCGTATGGATTGGGGGCTGTCATTTTTCATGAGACCGCAGAGGGACACGAAAGGCCAGTGGCATTTGCTTCTAGAACACTTACAGCCGCAGAGAAAAACTATGCTCAGTGCGAACGCGAAGCATTAGCACTGATGTTTGGGTTAAGAAAATTCCACCGCTACTTGTATGGACGAGAGTTCACTCTTTATACAGATCATCGGCCATTGCTCGGAATATTAGGCCACGACAAGCCGGTGCCTGCGCTTGCTGCAGCTCGAATGCAAAGATGGGCAATTACCCTGGCAGCGTACCAGTATAAACTAAAATACCGAAAGGGAAGAAATGTTGAAGTGGCTGACGCTCTGTCTCGGCTTCCACGGCCTATTGTAGCGGCCGATGAACCTTCCGAGTGTCTCTTGCTATTTGACAGCATGCCCCTCAAAGCGGATGACGTAGCGCGAGCCACACGACGTGATCCCACCTTGTCTCGCGTGACGCACTTCATCTTAAATGGATGGCCTTCAGAGTGCTCTGAAGCATTTAGACCATTTTATTCCCGGCGCGACGAGCTATCAGTAGAGCAAGAATGCATAACGTGGGGATCAAGGGTGATCATACCTGATAAGCTCCAGCTACAGGTCTTGCAGCTATTGCATGAGGACCACCCGGGATCTAGTCGCATGAAAGCGTTAGCAAGAAGCTTTGTGTGGTGGCCTGGCCTCGACCTTTCGGTTGAGAGCTACGTTCGACAATGTCAGGTTTGTCAGGCCGTCCAAAAAGCTGCTTCACCGGTTCCTTTGCAACCATGGAATTATCCCACAAGGCCCTGGCAACGCGTGCACGTCGATTATGCGGTAAAGGGCTCTCAGGCGTTCTTGGTTCTCGTCGACGCGTTCTCTAAATGGATCGAGGTCTCGCCTATGTCATCCACTACTGCTAACAAAACCATTGAGAAGCTACGTAGTATGTTTGCCGCGTATGGTCTGCCAGAGGTACTGGTGAGTGATAATGGACCGCAGTTCATTTCCGAAGAGTTCGCGGCCTTCTTGAGTGTAAACGGTGTAAGGCATGTCAAGACACCTCCTTATCACGCGGCTTCTAACGGAGCGGCCGAGCGTTTAGTGCAGACTACCAAACAAGCACTGTCAAAGCATGTCTTGCAGGACAAAGCTAGCCACCACAAACATTCATTTCGGGAACGCTTGGACAGCTATCTAATGAGTTACAGGACTACTCCGCACAGTACCACTCGCCAGACCCCGGCAGAATTATTCTTGAAAAGACAGCCACGGGTAAAGCTGTCATTGCTAAAACCAGATTTCGAGCTCTCCATGCGGGAGCAGCAGCAACGTACAAAAGTGCAAAAGGACATGTCTAGGGGGGTTCCGCGATGTTTTGCTGTGGGGGACGCTGTGTGGGTGAAGACTGTGCGAGGTGAAACAGTGTCGTGGGAAGATGGTGTCGTGACACAGGTTATCAGTCCCGTAACCTATCTGGTGAAAGTGTCGCAGGCGGTGCGATTTACGCATTCGGACCACATCAGAGCCCGCCACGGAAGCCAGGATTCTTCAAGTTATCCGCAGGCACAACCTGCTCCAACGGCATCCGTAGACACGACTCCACCGACGGTTCCGATGGCGTGTGGGCCAGTCGCCGGGTCGCCTCTCGTAAATCCACACGCAACCGACTCTGCGACGTCTCTCCTTCCGGCAACTGCATCGCCCACGGCCGGAGCAGCTGCCTCCGGCTCGCCGGACCAGCCCAGTGCCGACGACGCGCCACCTGCAGCCGAACTTCCAACTCTGCGTCGTAGTGCACGTGTACGACATGCCCCGAACAGATACCAGTCCAGTGACTTTCGGAAGTAATCTGAAGGGGAAGGAGTGTTGTAGCGTGACGTCACTTATCACTGCGCACCCAGTGCGCGCATTCCTGTGCGACCGATCACGTGATTCTGCGCCTATATATGGTGCGTCTTCTAATAAACTTATCAGTTGCTTCTTGGTATGCTGTCTGCTGCTCACGTTATTACACTTATAAAGTGTATTCACACTTAAAATAAATTAAGTGTTGGCACTAGCCGCGCGCGGTCATATTGTGTTGCCAACACAGAGAGCGTGGGCATATTGTGTTCGCCGATGACCTTGAGCTAGGAGTAGTGGTCGTAACGCTAGTTGAGATGGAACCACTCTAGGCGTGCCAGGTATCCGCGTGGTGCTCATTCTGAAACACAAGCGCCAAAGGACATGTTTTTGAAAGCTTTGAATGCATGGAATTTTGTGACTTAGAAACGCGTCATCCTGTGTCTGTCAGCCCTACCGGTGAATTTGTTCAGCTGATTTGCGCTTTGTGATTGAATGGACGTATACCTCGGCGCTGCATATGACTTCGAGTACGCGTCAGTGGCCTTCTCGCTGGCTGCGCCTGGAAATTGGCAAGTGGTGTTTAGTCCCGAATCACAAGTCGAGGTATCAGATTTTCACGGAGCGTGTGTCGCTTTTCAGGACTCCGCGTCAAGCAGAGCGCTAGATAAGTGGTGATGGGCGATTCCGAAAGCTGAGAGAGCCTTGCAGCCTACTGACCATATATGCGCGAAGCATTTCCCCGAAAAAGCTGTCTGCCAGATATCATGCATAATACAAGGAAAACGTCCTGTTGAACACACCAAATAAACCTACGCTCACTTCAGATGCTGAGCCTGCCATCTTACCGGGCTGTCCAAAATACCTGACCGTACAGCAAACAAAAAGGGCGGGGGAGGTGGGAAGCTCAGCGAGAACGGTTGGCTGTAGTGCCGACTTCTTGGAAGCGATGGTGGCCATAGAATTCAAGTGCATCTGACCGCTGAAAGAACACCAAATTTTTCGCGCATAGAGACAGTTTTTTCACAGCATGATGTTGATGAATCGGCAGGCACACTTGCTAAAGGTATCGCTTTGAATTCAGCAGCGACGAGCCTCCTGCAAAGAGGCGGATGCTTCGCAACACGACTGTGATAGTGTGGGCCTATGCGTTACCGACTCAGGTATTTATCACGCGGGAAAAGTAATTTTGGTTTTAAACTGAGATGCAACATTTTCGAACTGCCTCAGTTTGAAGTTTTCCCACCATATTATGTTGTGTACACTGCCAGAGGCCGAAACCTCTGTTAAGCTAACAGTGAGGCTGCCATGGGTAGTGTGTCAATTAAGGTTCTTAATAGACTGCGTGTAAGTTTCTTCGAACATTAGTTGAAAGCTTTTTGACGAAATTTTTTGTTCATTTTGCTGAGCAACAGGACGCGACGGTGATACCCATGCGCGCGCGCTCGCACAAACACGGCCAACGTTAGCTGCTGTAAGTGCATTTATATCACAACAAGCCAGTTAGCAAATGCATGTAAATTGCATGTAAAATTAGGAAATCTATGTGGTTACAGCAGAGTCACAATGTATTAGGTTATTGACATCCATGATGTATTATCGAGCGTAATAAACCAGCGAGGCTTCACAGCAATAACCTTCTACACCCAGATCGCGTCGCTCACGAGTGAGTTCCTTTGCCCACTAGAGTTACTGTATATGCTACCTTTAAGTAGCAAAGTTGCGCCAAGATACGCCATTTTGGGTTCAAATGTCTTGCGGGAAAGCCACTCGCCACCCGCGTAGGAGCAGCATTCGCGCTTATAGCGCTGCTTTGTTTTTTTGCTTTATTTTCTTTCTATTTTTTATGAAAGTACGAGACAAACTCAGTTGATCTGGTCATGCCTGGAAGCCTTGATTTAATTTTTACATTTTTCGTAAGTAATAATGAAAAAAAACGTTTGTCAGCTCATTAAACCAGTGGTGCATATGTATATAGATAGTTGGCCACACATTAGCTTCGGCTTCTTTTGCAGTATTTTTCCCATTTACATATATAAAATTACTTTTCACTCTTGATCGCTATCGAGCCAGGGATGAAATATTTTCATCGCGTTGGGCTCATTCGTTAACTGTGAGAGTTAACCAGCTAATCGTTTGTAGTCTTAAACTGAATCAAGCAGGATAGCGATCCAGCGTGGCCGTGCGACGCCCGCGTTAAGCGTGCATCTCGCGTTACGCTCGTATTACAGTCGCGGCTGACGACAATTGATGCTAATCGTCGTTCAACTGCCCTGTCATATCCACCATTCCTTTCATTTAAGGTTTCAAAGCTGCATTCTATTTACGCACTAGCAGCAACAGCTTGCCGATTTAAATAGTTCTAGTTTGAGTTATCCCTTTATTTCTGGCCTTTTAACTACCAGACTAATTCGGGCACATGCAGCCGACACACGGTGCCCAACTACGCATATATATTGTATTCACTACTGCATCGGTGGTTAATACAAATAGAGCAAGTTTTGATCTGCTGTGGACAGATAAAAAAGAACCAAGCGCATGGGCGTCAGCAGAGAAGTGAAAAGGGGGCCCTTGCCCCCCTCAAGCCAAAACAGCACTTGCCCTCACCCAAGCTAGACCAGTGTTCTCACTCTCCCTTAGCCGCAATGCAACCATGATTTGCACCCCTAAGAGAAAATCCTGCCTACGACAATGGCCAAGCGTTTATTCCTTCCGACTGCACTCTAATCTTTCGATAGCAACACCCGCTGCACCCGCGGCGCATGGGCTCTACGTAGTACAATTCAACACAGAATGCATTTCGCTGCCGCATTTCTCGTGACCAACAGGCAGCATGGCTACATTACCGAATAAGTGTGGCGAGAATGACAACAGCCCTCGTCCACGCTACTTGATCTGCCCGGAATTTGCGTAGCGTTGCCTTCTCCGCAGTGCAAACGAACCACCTATGACCACGTGATGGCGCTCAGCGAATAGTGGCGCTGAACTCCTGCAGGCGGAGCGAGCGGCACCTGGAAAACATTCGCGCAACTCTGCTACCTAAAGGTAGCATATACAGTAACTCTATTGCCCACACGCCGCGAGCGCCCCCTGTCTTAGCAAACGGAAACAGCCCAGGTGGCGAACACAATCTGGACACGGCGCCGGGTGCAGTGTCATCACCTAACTTATTCTTACACCATGTCAGAACGGAATCCAATATCAGCGCAATTAAGCCTCCACGTTCCGAGGCACCACATGCCTAACTGAATCCGATGGAGGAGAACTCAGCTGCATGTTTCACTCATCGTGTACCGGGTAACGCGTCATCTCCTTGGTGACTCGAGCCTGTCTTTGAGTACAAGATATGGAAGTACCAATATCTCTCGAGAATAGTGCTGCCCCTGCCACTCTCTTTACTGTAGAAGGTCCAAGCTCTCACTCTGAGAGTGTTGCCCCAAGTCCAACGTCACTGCTCACAATATACGCCGAACCACTCCCAAGCCCGTATGTGGTGGTTATGCAGACTTATGGCGTCATCTATTGGTTGTTTAGGAGTGACCAACGAGCTCTGCGCCTGAGCACTTCACTCTGGCAGAGGGCAACAGAAGGAAGTCTATCAATGTTAAAGTCCCTGAAAAAAAACTAAAGTAGTGCTAACCATACTCGCCCTCAAATCCTTTCCCAGCAACCACAGCAGCGCCTCTAGAGTGTCCATAAGGAAACTACGATTGCGAAAGCACGCGGGATCCCTGGATCTGCCAGACGCTTTGGCAGCTCGGGCACTGCTGCGCCGTGTGTTCATCAAGTGGCCGTGCGTCGGGTATGCTGAAAGGGTACGCCAGTGGCGTCTGTTCGTGGAGCGCGCGCTCGCGAAACTGAACAAACAATATGGCGTTTGCAATACCTTCACAAAAGCTATGCACGTGAGGGGAGAGGAGCCTGCAGATTGACACGAATGGTGCTACTTTAGCTTTTCAGGGACTTTAACCAATCTAACACACGCGCTCCCACTGGAGCGAATGGCAAGGTCAGAATGGAACGCGATGCGCGCGTCTCTCTTCTTTTTTCAGTGTGCACAGCGACGCTACGCTAGCAAAGAGAGAGAGAGAGAGAGAAAGAGAAATAACGTTTATTGCACCCGTCTAGAATGACGGGGGAGGAGGCTTCAGCCTCTGCCCCCAATCATCCCCCTAGCCATCGGCCGGAATCCCTTGAGACTCGGCGGCGGTCAGGGCGAGACCGATGACTTGACGCTGTTCTTCGTCGTCACGGCTGTGTAATATGGCCTCCCAGGATTCTACGTTTCTCTACTTTCTATACGCTAGCAAAACTTGAGCTCTGACTCGAGGCGCAACTGACCCGACTGGCGTCCGTTGGCGCGCCCCAAGTTGGCAACGTTTCAAGAGGTTTCAAGGCATGGCGCGCTTGCTAATCCCCATCGAAGCCGCCGAGTTTTCCGGAGTAGAAAAAGTGGCTCCGGGGAGTGTATCTCGCGAGGAAGATGCTCCAGATCTGCCAATGAAACATACAGGGAACACTCTCAATCTGCTGATGTAAAAAACTTGCTCTACATGTAGCAGCAGAAAGTATTATCGGAAATGCTTCGAATCTGCCAATTGATGACGCCATTAGAGCACATCCTGTAGGGCTCCGCGTCGGCCGGTTCCCTTTTCCACCAAGAGAAAATGAACAAGCTCATTAAGGCCTAGTATCAGACCTCTCAAATCCTGGCCGTCTAGAGGGCCCGTGTGTGGGTGGTCCGGTTTACCCAACTGTCCCCGAGTGGGCCCAGCTAGAGGACGTCAAGTCAACTCGCACCCAATAAAGACTAAATTAATTTTTTCGCTCACTTACACAATTACCATTTACTCTGACCCTATTATTAATTTGCATACACAGATACATAAGGACACAGAGGAAAGAGGGAGAGAGCAAGCTGGCAACTGCCACCTGGAAGGGCACTACACCTGGTCACTCTTTCGGGAAAAGCGAAGAAATAGAGGAAACAAAGATTAGAGTGAAGAAAGAGGAAAAACGATGAGGAAAGAACAAATGATGAAGACCTTCGCCACTAAAGTAAGGAATAAGACACAGAGACAGCATCTACCGTAGACCAGCTGTCCTATTCCGGTCCTAGTTTTTCTCTTCTTCGCTTAAGTTCCTGCACGCCTGTAATGCAGCGTCACACTCGGCCATGACTATGACCGCGCACGTCCCACAAGGTCTCCAGTGGGTGGCATTGTCTCTTTCGCAGAGGCCGAACAAGTGCATGCTGGAACTTCAGCTGGTTATTTGTCAAAGCCTCTGGACTAAATCAACAGACAGACCAACCCAAAGCCACTCGATCCCTCACCCTCATACGGATCGCACTTTTAAATGTGAAGCATTTCATAGCGAACTTCGGCGACTTTGAGCCTGATGCATAGCGGCATCGCTTATAGTGTCAATGACTGACGGGGAGGATGAAGCCAAGAAAAGCGTCAAAAAAATGCCTGAAAGCAAACTGCTGTCGCTGGAACTTTATATTTGAATTCACCTTTTTTTAAATGCAAAGCAATTCTTAGCAAACTTTGGCGACTTTGAGTGTATCTATCTATCTATCTATCTATCTATCTATCTATCTATCTATCTATCTATCTATCTATCTATCTATCTATCTATCTATCTATCTATCTATCTATCTAGCCGCCTACGACTTTAAGCTCTCCTGGCTGTTTAGACAATGGTATCAATACCAAACTAGGTATGGCATAATATGACTGCATGATGAGCATATTTGACGAGTCATATGTGGAAAATTATGACATGCATGTCATAAATGTCATGATTTGAATTTCATTGTCTTGCCCCTCTTGCGGTGGTTTCATTCACATGACATGTTTCAAAACTGGCATGCTATGGCATAATTGCATGGCGAACACAAGCAACAGATCCTAACATGAAAATCAAGACCTGCGTGTCATATAACAACACGACTACATGCCACGTTCATGACGCGCTGGCGGAAGTTTCGCTAGTTTTATTTATTCCGAATTCGGTTTAACGGGACGTCAACGAATGACGAAAGTATGAGAGGAGTGCAAACATGCATAACATGACATGTGTGTCATGTAACAACATGACTACATACCACGTTCATGATGCGCTCGTGGCCATTTCGTTGGCGTCACATATAGAAAATTTGGTATTACGGTACGTAAATGGACAACATGAGTAAATAACACATCCAAACATGATAATCCCGACATTCGTGTCATGTAACAACATGAATACATGCCACACTCATGACGCAACCGCGGCCGTTTTGCTAGCTTCACATATGCTAAATTTGGTATTACTTGATGTCAATGGATGACGAAGGTATGTGACTGGTGCAAACACGATAAGCATGAAATGCGTGTCATGTGACAACATGTTTACATGCCACAGTCACGTGCCACGTCTGTGGCATGACTACACGTGTCACGTCTGTGGCATGGCTACATGCCACAGACGTGACACAAGGCGCGTGCGCGCCGGCGTTCGTTTCGTCGCGTCACGCCGGCGTTGCCACGCCAGTCACCGGTCCTGCCATATACTCGCAGGCGTGCGCCGCGCTGCGTTGCTTTGATGCATGCTCGTTTCAGAGCGTTCGGCGTCCCTCCGGCAAGAAAAGAGGGAGACGCAATGCTGTTTCGGTAACGTAGTGGGTGTGAAATGCAGCATATCGCATTTCGCGCCGGTGGGCGTTGGGCAGCGCCGAGGGATGGTGGCCGCGCCGGTGTTGCCTGACGTCAGACTATAGACCTATACGTTATACGTTTTCCCACGCTATACATTAGCAATACGTATAGCCTCGCTGTGCCCAGCGTGCGCGCGCGTCAACGCTACAACGGAGTATATTGGGTCTTTCAAGGTACACTCGCAGCCGTTTCGCTAGCTCAACATATACCGAATTTGGGGTTACGTGCTGTCAATGAATGACGAAAGTATAGGACTGTTGTAAGTATGATAATCCTGACACGCGTGCCATGTAAGAACATCACAACATACCAAGCTCATAGCGTGTTCGCGACCGTTCCGGCAGTTTCACATATACTAAATATGGTATCACGTGAATAGATGACGAAGATTAAACAACACATCCAAACATGATAATTATGACACGGAAGTTGTTCAAGGCATAATTTACCTCCACCTCGTACGTTGTGGTTATTTTAAAGGGAAATATCAACATTTCTCATTCGTGCTTCGCATATCATCAATTCCCACTGGTCGTGGGATCTACCAATTTTTTATGCTTCAAAGTGTATCAATGGGCATTCAGGCACACACCCCTTTTCTAAGCGTCGCCACCGCTGAAAAGAAAACCAAGGTGTCGGGTGGGGGAAGCACCTGTGCCCATTTTACAGAAACTAGTAGGTGATCAGCGGTAGTGAGATTCGAACCTGCGACATTCCACAGTCGAAGCGGACACTTCACTACGAGGCCATGACTGCGGTCGTCGAGAAGAAGTACATCGGCCGGCTGCGCTTCACACTGGGCAATGTTTTTTTTTAGTATAATTATTAGGTATTTCGACCACCATTCCGCATAACGACGAAGCAATCTGGTATGTGGCACCGCATCAATACTGGAAGATATTTTTCTTTTGTAATCATCTTCATCACCAATGGCAGAACGCCTCTTCGAGAAATGTATTAGGCAGTTTATTACATTGTGCACCTCTTTCTGAAGCACGTTTTTCCCTCTTACTTGCGTAATTCACCTTGCTAGCACCAGCTTTGTTCTTCTTTCTTCATCTTCTGAATATAAATGAATATCCGAACAGCATACTTTGACGTAGTTTAAATGTAACTAGAGAAGCGAAGAAACAAGGAAAGAAAAGAGCGCTGACTTTCAACATTGACAAAATAGCGCAGTGTTGTACATATATAAGCGAAAAAAAGGAGAGAATGGGCATGTGCAGAAGGGTGCGATTGACAACTACTGCGAAACAACGTCGGCGAAACTCTTGTTTCTTGTTGATTGAATAAATACATAGCTTAAAAATGATTGAGATACTCAATCTCTTTCTGTAATAGCGCAATCGATGGGGAACTTACAACTTGCTTATGTGATAGACTTCAATTACTTCACGCGAAGCCTTTCACACAAGCAAGCTTGACGGTACATGTGTAAGTTGTAAGTTATAAGTACATGTGTACTTGTTTAATCTGCCCGAGCAGATTTGGTTACCCAGTGAGTCTCCACACATTTCCCCAAGACGAACAACAAAAAAGGCCTGAACAGACTTCGTTTGCCAAAAACTTGGCTATGATCCTTTTGTTGGAGAGCTGTGTTGTACAACGGATGGGTAGGCATGTTGTGAACAAGGAGACAACCCGCATGCCTGCTGCTACGAGTGTGCTGTGTCTCTTGCAGAGACACTGTGCACTTCCGTCAAGGATACTGAGTGCTTTAAAGAGACACTCGACGCGTCCTTCACGGAAAGCGGAGACGTCCGTCTGGATGCGTCCAACAGTGGGGCTGCCCCTCCTTCTTCAGTGTCTCGGCGCCTATAAAAGACCGACGCAACGAGTGTCGGGCGGCTTCCTCGTCCTCGTTCTGTACAGAGGTTGTAAATATTAACGCTTTGTTTTTTTTCTGGCGTCCCTTTGCATTGCCACTGCCTGGATGGTACTTCCGCTGGCCATGACGACTGTCAGCACGTTAGTTTTGCTGGCGCTTGTGTGGCACACGCATGTGAAAACAGACGAAACTCAACACAATTTGCGTCACAGCCTTGTTTGGTCACGTGTCCAAGCCACCTATGCATCGACGTCACTGCTTAACTCAGAGCCGTGAAACCAAAACCAAAAACGGTTCACTAACTTAGAGCAATATGATCGATTGATTTGATTTGTGGGGTTTAACGTCCCAAAACCACCATATCATTATGAGAGACACCATAGTGGAGGGCTCCGGAAATTTTACCACCTCGGGTTCTTTAACGTGCACCCAAATCTGAGCACACGGGCCTAACTTAGAGCAATATGTAATTATTTAGTGACAATACACGAATGTTGGTGTGTGTATCATGCTTCCTGGATCTGAAGGAAACTCTTACAGCAAAGAACATACATGCAAAAAATTTGGTGGCACCACCTCTTTAACAAGAAAGAGGTCCAGAAGTAAGCTGTTATTTCGTTGAGCTCAAGTGGGCTTCTTCACAAGTTGCGTAAAATTGAGAAATTGAACGAAATAAATAAGTGGTTCTAAAGCTGTTCTAAGGGTGAAAGCGAAATCTTAGCTCATATTTACTAAAGACACGTAAAATGAGTGGCGATAGCAAATACCACGCATAAATTTTATATTGGCACACAAACAGACTTATTTCGTCAAACAACATGTTATCAGTCTTGCAAGATAGCACTAGGGGACAAGGGATAGAGAAGGCAGACGGACAAACAGACCAAAGCGCTTACGTGTGCTTCCCTTAGTACTTCCCCAGTATTACTTTCCTTCCAGATATGGCCAAGTTCCTTCCTGAAGTTTTGTTTTCGGTCACTCACACCACACTGTACGTAATAGGTGACCAGTAAAAAAGTGATGGATTGTGGGATGCACCATCTGCTGCCGGCTTCCGGTTCGAGAAAAGTAAACGACGGCGAACCGCTCCGCCGCAAGCCTCAGATTATTCGGGATTCGTGCACGCGGTCGCCCGTTTATTTTCGTCCTGATAAACTACGGTCGGTTGTTCAGCCGTTGGCTGGTCCAATTTAAGCGTAAAAAGCAAATGCAGGTATTGATTCTCATGGAATGAAGAAAAATGAGGTGGGCCACGGCTGTGAAGAGAGCCACAGCGACAGGTAGCCTTTGGGTACCGAACGTTGAAGCCAGAGTGTGCGAAGACCATTTTATCCCAATTACGTGTATATTTCACACTAACAAAAAGTTTACGCATGAATTTGCTGCGAATAATATATCAAGAAATAAATTGTTGCGCAGGGACGCCTAGCAAATATATTACGGGAACGCGCGGGTGAAATCTACCTGCCATACGAGATGAGCGATGGGCGTTGCACCATACATGTGACAAAAAACGCGAAAGATTCACTCAATTAGGAGTAAGTTCACACTAAGTGCTGGACGAGTCCATTGTCGTTTATCTAGATCAAACTGTGCGCCAGGACAGCAAATAAAGACAGAAGTGCGTTAAACAGGCGCAAGGTTTCGATTATCCGGCAACGTCCATGTCTGACTGCATTATCTATGCGCCGATGTTCCGCGCAGCTTAACCAAGATCAGCGTTTGAAGAAGCATGTGGCTTCGACTAAGAAATGCATATTATAGCACGCTGAAAGCTATAAAAAGAAAGATATCTCAACGCGCTCAATATGTTGCACTTCATGCCGATCGACTGACGATGTCGGCTGAAGCAGCGATCCCGAAATGAACTCTTAGCACGCTGCTACCGTCATCCCCATCCCCTGAGATCTTTAAAATAGTGATTTTTTAAATCTGCAGTAACGTATCCTACAATGAAAACTGTCTTCTGTATCGACTTATTTGCTAGCCAAACCGACAGTACCTTCCCAAAGCATAGAAGCATTGCAGATATTTTCGAGCAATAAAAAAGTTTTCTTCCCTTTCATGGCTTTCGTAGCTTGTCATCATCAGATTCATGGTTAGTATAAACAAAAAACCAACTTCTAAAGCACTGACATTGCACGGAGAGGTCCTTCTTTCAACGGAGCGGTAAAAAATGCGCGCGTGCCTTCGCTACTCCACGTAGTGCCTCGTACCGGAAGCCGTCGTATCCCACAGTTCTCTGCTATTGCCCATATTACCGGTCACATATTCTCAGGCCTGGGGTGCGGCCTCACTGGTTACTACCGCCGGTAACGCACTCCCTCACCGGAGAAGGATTGGCCACCCTGCTGCAGTATCTGGCCACTACCTTCCACATGCATACGTCTTGTAGCGAAGCCTCCGAACGCTGAAATGGGTCGAACTCTTGAGTACCTTCTAGTGGGGCTACCCAACAAGGACGCCGCTCGCGCTGGGAGCCCGTGCTTGGCTGTGACTGTCGCCATTACATATTCTCGCTCGTTGCCGGCCAGTAAACGCCTTAACAATTTGGTGGAGAGTGCTGCGATCCCTGTCTATGCCTTTGGAGCTACGATCACGTACCCTGCCATCTACTATGTACCACGACGCTTCTCAGCAAACGCCTCCTCCAATGCCACCCCCTTGTCCCGGTGTCCCCAGAATCCGCGATCCACCCATCTTCACTGGCGCTGATGGCACTGACGTGGAGGACTGGCTCGCTATTTACGAGCGCGTGAGCGTCCCCAACAAATGGGACGAGGACGGCAAGCTGACCAACTTGGTATTCTACCTTACGGGTGTTGCCAGTTTGTGGTATAACAACCACGCGTCCGATTTTGCCACCTGGTCCGATTTCAAGACCGCAAGCATCAACGTCTTCGGCCGCCCTGCTGTTCGCAAGCTGCAAGCCGAGCAGCGCTTGCGTGAACGTGCTCAGGAGGCTGGTGAGTCATTCACGAGCTATATTGAAGACGTCCTGGACCTATCCAACAAATCTAATCCCACCATGTCCGAGTCTGAAAAGATCCGGAACATCATGAAAGGCATTGACGATGATGCCTTCACGATGCTGCTCGCCAAAAACCCCGGCACAGTGGCTGAGGTCATCACACTGTGCCAGAGCTACGAGGAGCTCCGCCGGCAGCGTTCGATGACCCGACGCTCCCCACCACGAGCTGCAACGCTTGCTGGCTTGGAGGCCAGTTGTGACCAAGTGGCGTTGATGGCAGAACTAAAGTCCTTCATCCGTGAGGAAATCGCACGTCAGTTCTCGCTCCTGCCCTTCGCCCACCAACCGACTGTTCAACAATCGCCTACTACCCTTCTCCCTCCCATCCGTCGAGCGATTGAACAGGAAATAGCGGAGGTAATGCCTGCGTACCACCCCCCACAGCCTCCGGCTCCTGCGCCCCTGAGTTACGCGCAAGTGGTCGCCAGGCCGCCCCAAGTCGTTCCAGCAACCGCCCCTCTGACTTACGCCGAAGCTGCCGCTCGACCTCCGTCCTTTGCAGCGGGTGTTCCCGCTACGTATGTTGACGTAACCCCTCAGCCTCAGCTTCAGTCCACCATGCAGCCACCGTTCCGTCCATCAGCCCTTGCGACGTGGGTGAGACCTACCCCGGTGAACAGATGGCGCACACCCGACAACCGGCCCATCTGCTTTGCGTGCGGTTATGCCGGTCACGTGGCCCGTTATTGCCATCGCGTACAGCCGGCTCCAATTTCTTCACCTGTTGCTGGCCAACTCAGCCGTCCTTATCGCGAAGAACCGCCGTCTATGCCACCTCGATCTCACCCAGGTCCATCTCGACGATCGCCGTCTCCACGACGTCGTTCCCTGTCCCCCATGCGGCCAAGTGCGGCTGCTCATGAGCGGGAAAACTAGTCGTCGCAGTCCCCGAGGCAAGGACTGCGACGCTATCGCAATGTGAAAGCCCTCAGAGCAGCCCCTCGAATGTCATTGACGTGTTTGTGGACGGTGTTTGTGCATCGGCGCTTATTGACACTGGAGCTGCCGTATCAGTTATGGACGAAAAACTCTGCCGCTTACTTCGAAAAGTGACGACGCCACTTTCTGGGTTATCCCTCCGTACTGCAAGTTTGCACCGCATTTATCCTACAGCAGGGTGCACAGCTCGCGTTGTCATCCAGGACGTTCTGTATGTCGCCCAGTTCATCGCCATTCAGGCATGCTCTCATGACGTCATCCTGGGGTGGGACTTTCTCTCCCGCCATGACGCCGTCATCCATTGTGCCACCGCCGAAATTGAGCTCTCACCCTTCTCGCATTTGACGCCAGAAGACAGTCCCCCGACACTGAGCAAGATTCTAACGAAAGACGATACAACAGTGCCTCCAAACTCGACGACGGCTGTGTCTGTCTACTGCGCTGGTCTCTCCGACACCATTGGACTTGTTTCGCCATCTGACCGCGCTTGCAGCAGGAGAGGGTTGCTAGTACCTTTCGCGACCGTGCAGGTCAACCAGGGCAACACTGCTATTTTTGTAACCAACCCGTCCCCGTATGCTGTTACCTTGCTTCGAGGGGAATGTCTCGGCAGAGTGGAACCAGTCGACGACGCACAAGTCCTGGACGTACCCGATGACACGCGCGGTCCCAGGTCGTGTACCATCAATGCTGTTTCCACTTCTGATTCGTCATCTGCTGATGTATTTGGCCCCTCCATCGCTGACAACCTTACGGCCGTACAGCGTTCCCAACTTCTGGACCTGTTGCAAGAATATCGTTCTTCTTTCGATGTCGGGCGAAGTTCTCTCGGTCGCACGTCCGTTGTTACGCATCGCATCGACACTGGTGCCCATCCACCTTTACGGCAACGTCCATATCGCGTGTCGCCTGCTGAACGTCGAGTAATTAATGATCAGGTTGACGATATGCTCCTACGCGATGTTATTCGGCCCTCGGACAGTCCATGGGCGTCTCCTGTTGTTCTTGTTGCGAAGAAAGACGGTTCTGTGCGGTTCTGTGTGGACTACAGACGGCTCAATAAGATCACTCGCAAGGATGTTTATCCACTGCCACGCATCGATGACGCGATTGACAGCCTTCATGGAGCCGATTTTTTTTCTTCTCTCGATCTGCGCTCGGGGTACTGGCAAGTACCCTTGGCTGACGACGCTCGACCAAAGACCGCCTTCATCACGCCAGACGGCTTGTACGAGTTCAACGTCATGCCGTTTGGTCTATGTAATGCACCTGCGACCTTTGAGCGCATGATGGACACCGTTCTGCGCAACTTGAAATGGTACACGTGCTTGTGTTACCTCGACGATGTCATTGTCTTTGCTCCGGATTTCTCCACGCATCTCCAACGTCTGAAAGAAGTTTTCGCACGTGTGAGCAATGCCGGCTTGCAACTAAATCTGAAAAAGTGCCGCTTTGCAGCACGGCAACTCACCATACTGGGGTACGTCGTGTCCAAAGACGGCATTCTTCCTGATCCTGCCAAGCTTCAGGCCGTGGCCGAATTCCCCAAACCTGCATCTGTCAAAGAACTGCGTAGTTTCGTGGGCCTGTGCTCCTACTTCCGACGCTTCATACGAAATTTTGCCACCATCATATCACCGCTGACGAAGCTCCTTGGAAGTAACGGGCCCTTCAATTCATGGTCATCCGAGTGCGACGACGCGTTCGCGAAGCTCCGCCATTTGTTGACGTCGCCTCCCATTCTACGCCACTACGACCCTACAGCCCCAACGGAGGTGCACACAGACGCCAGCGGCGTAGGCCTCGGCGCTGTCCTGGCGCAGCGAAAACCCGGATTCCCTGAATATGTCGTAGCATATGCAAGCCGTACGCTCACGAGAGCCGAGAAAAACTACACCGTCACGGAGAAAGAGTGCCTGGCGATCGTCTGGGCTCTTACAAAGTTTCGACCTTATTTGTATGGTCGCCCATTCGATGTCGTCACCGACCATCATGCACTATGCTGGCTTTCTTCATTGAAGGATCCCTCAGGCCGTCTCGCCCGTTGGGCTCTTCGCTTACAAGACTACGACATCCGCGTGCTGTACCGCAACGGACGCCAGCATGCTGACGCCGACGCCCTCTCGCGCTCCCTCTGCCTGAAGGTGATGTGCTCTGCTCAGTATCCACGGCTGCTGTTTCTGCCATTGATGTTGACATCATCGCTACCGAACAGCCAAAGGATAATTGGATCGGCACGCTCATCGACATGCTCTCTGATCCATCCGCAACGCCATCCACGCGTGCCTTGCGTCGTCAAGCTCGCCATTTCACCATCCGTGACGGCCTTCTACACCGACGCAATTACGACGCCGACGGCCGGCAGTGGTTACTCGTGATACCCCGCAGTCTGCGGTCAGAAATATGTGAATCCTTCCATTCAGATCCGCAATGCGCGCACTCTGGGGTATTCAAAACCTACCATCGCATTCGACAACGCTACTTTTGGCGCGGCATGTACCGCTATGTGCAGCAGTTCGTTCGCTCTTGCCTCACTTGCCAACGCCGTAAACCGTCAGTCCACATGTCGCACGCCGGTCTGCAACCGTTACCTTGCCCTGACCGTCCCTTTGGGCGCGTAGGTATCGATTTGTACGGACCACTTCCTCTGACGTCGGCTGGTAACCGCTGGACCATCGTTGCCGTTGATCATTTAACGCGATACGCCGAAACCGCCGCTCTCCCTGCGGCTACTGCGCGCGATGTTGCGTCCTTCCTGCTGCATCGATTTATACTGCGCCACGGACCACCCCAAGAGCTTCTCAGCGATCGAGGCCGTGTCTTCTTGTCGGAAGTCGTCGAAGCCATTCTGACGGAGTGCCATTCTGTCCACCGCAAAACTACTGCTTACCACCCACAGACGAATGGCCTCACCGAACGCTTTAACCGCACCCTCGGCGACATGCTTTCTATGTACGTCGCTGCCAACCACACTAATTGGGATAATATACTGCCCTTCATCACCTACGCCTACAACACCGCCCCTCAGAGCACGACTGGTTTTTCACCTTTCTACTTGCTGTACGGAAGGCACCCGTCGCACACCATGGACACGATAATCCCGTACACGCCGGATCCATCTGAGTGTACACCGATTTCCGAGACAGCCAGGCTTGCTCAAGAGTGTCGCGAGCTTGCGAAGACTTTTACAACGCAAGAGCAAGAGCGGCAGAAGAGTATTCGTGATGGCTCCACCACTTCTGAGCCCACGTTCCTTCCTGGTGCGCTTGTATGGCTCTCGATCCCGACATCTGCAGCTGGCCCCTCTTCCAAGCTACGTCCAAAATACGAAGGCCCCTACCGTGTCATCGAGCGCACCTCACCCGTCAACTATCTCATCGAACCCGTTGAACAATCTTCGGACATGCGCCGCCGTGGGCGAGACATCGTCAACGTGGAGCGCCTGAAGGCTTATTATGACCCGCTCATAGTAACGAGCTGTTAGGTCGCCAGGCGGCTCCCTCTTCGACCCCGGGGTAATTGTAGCGAAGCCTCCGAACGCTGAAATGGGTCGAACTCTTGAGTACCTTCTAGTGGGGCTACCCAACAAGGACGCCGCTCGCGCTGGGAGCCCGTGCTTGGCTGTGACTGTCGCCATTACATATTCTCGCTCGTTGCCGGCTAGTAAACGCCTTAACAGTCTATTCACTCACGGCCCTCAGTCCCCAGCAGCTGCGAAGCTACGGACCACGGCGGTGGTCAGATCTGCAATGCAGGAGAGGGTGCTAAGAATCTCTGGATCCGGACAGGTCACCATTGGAACCTGAACTTGGCAACGTTTATTGCTAGAACCTTATATAGTGAGAGAAGTCTAGCTGCACTATTCGAGGTGCTAGAGGGTGTTAAATAGGATATAATAGAACCAATGAGGTTAGCAGGACAGATGAGGCATACACAGTGCTACAGAATGGGCATGTCCTTTGCTATCGGGGCTAGGCTCACAGAAGAGAACTGGGATTGGGGTTCCTAATTCGCAGAAACATAACTGGCAACATGGAGGAATACAATAGCATTAATGAAAGGGTGATAGGTATCGTAATTAAACTGAATACGAGATACAAGATGAAGGTGGCACAGGCTTACGTGCCTACATACAGCCATGATGACGCTTCAGTTGAAAGCTATGAAAACTTCGAATCGGCAATGAGTAAGGTAAAAACGCAGTATATTATACTGATGGAAGACTTTAACGCAAACGTAGAGAAGAAGCAGGCTAGAGACCAGGCAGTAGGAGATTATGGCATCGGTACTAGAAACGCCAGACTAGTACAATTCTCAGAACTAGTACAATTCGCAGAACGCAATAATTTACGGATTTTGAATACCTTCTACTGAAAACGAGGAAACCGCAAGTGGACGTGTAGGAGCCCTAATGGCGATAATAAGAACGAAATGGACTTTATAATGAGTGCACACCCAGGCATTGTGCAGGATGTGGAAGTGGTTGACAAGGTACAATGCAGTGACCATAGAATGGTACGGTCTCGAATTCGTCTAGACTTGAACAAGTAATAACAAAAACTGATACGCAAGAAGCCATTCATAGAGCTAGCACTGAGAGGGAAAGTACAGGAATTCAGAGTCTCGCTTCAGAACAGGTACTCGGCTTTTATTGAGGAAACTAACCGTAGCGTAGATAGATTGAATGATAATCTGACTAGTATCATTGCGGAGTGTGCAGTGGAAGTTGGAGGCAGGGTAGTTAGACGGCACACTGGTAAGTATTCCCAGGAATCGAAGAATATTATTAAGAAGCGTCAAATCATGAAAGTCTCAAGTACGACTGACAAAGTAGAAAGGGCACAGCTTTCGAAGCTGATGATAGACTAAGGTATGCGATGTAGGAAGGTATAACATGGAGAGAATTGAACACGCTCTGAAAAATGGAGGAAGCGTCAAAGCAGTGAAGAGGAAACTTGGGATAGGCAAAAGTCGGATGTATGCACTAAGGGACAAAGAAGGCAAAATAACTACCAATATGGATAGGATAGTTAAAATAGTGGAGGAGTTTTACAGAGATCTGTACAGTAGCCGGGACAACCACGACCTTATTACTATAATAACTAGAAGTAACCCAGATGACACCCGACCAGTAATGACAGAAGAAGTCAGAAAAGCTTTGGAGAGCATGCAAAGAGGCAAAGCTGCTGGTGAGGATTAGGTAACATTAGATCTGCTGAAAGTCGGAGAACAGATTGTGTTGGAAAAACTAGCCACCCTGTTTACAAGGTGCCTCCTGACGGGAAGAGTACCAGAGTCTCGGAAGAATGCTAACATCATCTTATTACGTAAGTAAGGAGATGACAAGGACTTTAAGAATTACAAGCCGATCAGCTGGCTCTCTATAGTATACAACCTATTCACAAAGTTAATTTATATCAGAGTAAAGCACACATTAGAGCTCAATCAACCAAAGGAACAAGCAAGATTTCGAACAGGCTACTCAACAATCGACCACATTCATACTAACAATCAGGTAATAGAGAAATGCTCAGAATATAACCAACCACTATGCATAGCCTTCATAGATTACGAGAAGGCGCTTGATTCAGTAGAATTATCAGCAGTCATGCAGACAATGCGGAATCAGGGCGTCGATTAAGTAGTTATGAACATCTTGGAAGAAATCTACAGGGGATCAACTGCTACCATAGTGCTTCATAAAGAAAGCAACAGAATACCAATCAAGAAGGGTGTAAGGCCTGGGGACACAATCTCCACAATGCTATTTACCACGTGCTTACAGGAGGTTTTCAGAAGCCTAGAATGGGAACAAATAGGAATAAGAGTGAATGGAGAGTACCTCAGTAACCTGCGCTTCGCCTATGACATTGCATTGCTGAGTAACTCAGAGGACGAATTGCAACTCATGATTACGGTGTTAGACAAGAAAAGCAGAAAGGTGGGTCTTGAAATATTCTACAGGAAACAAAAGTAATGCAGAAAAATTTCGGAAAAGAGCAGCCCTTCGAGATAGGTAATTGTGCACTTCAAGTTGTAAAAGACTATGTCTGCTTAGGGCAGCTAGGTAATAACCGCGAAACCTAACCACGAGATTGAAGTAACTAGAAGAATAAGAATGGGGTGGAGCACATTTGGCAAGCACTCTCAAATTATGACAGGTAGATACACTATCCCTCAAAAAGAAGGTATATAACAGCTGCATCTTGCCGGTACTTAGCTACGGAGCAGAAACCTGGAGACTGACAAAGACGGTTCTGCTTAAATGGAGGACGACACAGCGAGCAATGGAAAGAAAAATGGTAGGTGTAACCTTAAGAGACAAGAAGAGAACAGAGTGTATTAGGGAACAAACGGTTGTTAAGCATATCATAGTTGAAATCAAGAAGAGAAAATGGACATGGGCCAGGCATGTAGCGCGTAGACAGGATAACCGCTGGTCTATAAGGGTAACTGACTGGATTCCCAGGGAAGGCAATCGAGTTAGTGGGAGACAGAAGGTTAGGTGGGCAGATGAGATTAAGAAGTTCGCGGGTATAATATGGCAGCAGCAAGCACAGGACCGGGTTAACTGGTGGAACATGGGAGAGGCCTTTGCCCTGCAGTGGACGTACTCAGGCTGATGATGATGATGATGATGATAATGATGATGATAATGATGATTCTCAGCGCGAATCGCACCTGCGGTGTTCCAGAAGCTTCGGCACTGTATTAGAATATTGCGTGAAGCTCACGCCCACTTCGCGAATATTAAAGACTATTCTGGAACCCACGTGGCCACTAGCGATAACGTTAGAATATACGACAAGTGTATGAATGCCCCCGCGCTTAAACCACTTGTCAGTTCATCGACATCTGACGCTCTGTTGGCCGCTATCAGTGTCCATGAGTTAAGTTCCTACTTCTCGGCTAGCTTCTACACAAGCGAAGAATTACAAAATTAACTGGTGCAGTCGACGAGGATTGGAGCCCGCAGCGAGAAAGACGCCCAAGTCTAGGAAGCTGTCAAGTTGCTCGCTGCTTATGGGACCTTCTGGTGTCTTGCGAGAAGTAGCATAAAAATGCTCGCTGCTTTGAGACCTGTTGGCATGCTGCGAGAAGCAGCATTTTCACTCTGCCCGAGCTTGCTGGTAAACTTTGGAGCCAGGAGTTGGGCAGCCAAGAGCGCTGTGCGTCAGTGAACAAGCCTAGAACAGCAGAAACAGTCAACGCGACTGACGTCAGACAACTACGAGGGCGGTCTGGTGGAGCACATTAAGCATCAGGGATTCTTTGCAACCAACGTTGGCGACGAGATGGACGCTGATCCTACTGACAAGGACATCGGGCGACGCATAAAAGTAAGGTGAGGCCTGCTTTATCCTCTTTCGGTGCCCCCAAATTTTTTCAGTGAATGCACTGGCGTTCAGGCACACTCTGAGAGATGGCGCATCTAGAGAGAGATGTGATGGAAGGCGATAGTTTTCTTGAATTGGACCGCACTCACGAATTGATGCTCGAGATCGAAGTGTTAAAGCTCTAGCTTGAGCTCGAGAAAATGAGGTTGTCCCTTGCTTCATCAAGGAATCAGGACAACCGGAACAAGCAGAGCAGTATCGGACCATACGCGAAAAAGCTTGAAGCAGTCCTAGCTCCAATGCCCTCTAATTAGCCAATGGTTCTCGCTTCGTTAAAAGTTGTGGATGCTCTTTTTCGTCATTAGGCATACCCGATTAAGTACATGGCACTATTTCGCTGCCATTCTTAAGTGAGAAAATGCGTACATTCATTGCCAATCAATTAGAAGCAGGAAAATGCCATACTCAGACCCAAACTGAAGAGTGCTAAGGGAACTATGCATGACTCCGAGTGAGTACCGCCGAATGTTTGTGGAAATCAAAAGAGAGGCAGACGAGTCTTGGAGCCAAAGGGTGGCGTGCCTGGAGACTATATATGTTCACCCACAACCTTAGAAATACAGGAGTGGAGTCATTTGGAGGTCTTCAGAAATCACTGGTAGCTGATAGGCTGAAACCGTTAGTGCTGAAGGATCTCCGCTCACTGGTAAGCCGTCAAATTTAAAGAAAGCCTCGGCATCGGCATGCAGGGCACTTACCACAATACGGCACCGAAACATTTGATCGATAGGCCGCCAACCAAACCATCGGTTAGTTCAAATTTCAGTCCTAGTTCGGAAGCGTGCTATGGCTGCAGAAAACGGGGCACTTTGAGAGAGATTGCGAGCACGTGATGCATGTGCTAATAAAGCAACCGTTTTATGCGTAGCTCCTCAGACGGAGCGGCTATTTGAGAGCCCAGCGACACTGTCGCAACCCTCTGCCGTCTTAAAAAACTCACTGATGAGGAATCTGCGAGGGGATATTCTCGTGGGAAACGAGACTTTCTTTCACACGCATTGACTCCAGTGAGAATATCATGGTGGAACGAGCACATGACTTGTCCACTAAAGCTTCTCGTCAGAGTAGTGGCACAATAAACCTAACAGACGCTTTTCGTGAGAAGTTACCGTGCGCCTGTTGTATGTACTCCTTCTCGGCTTTTCAACCTCGTCAGGAAGCGTAGCCCAGTCGGTGATACTTCGATGCTCAGTGACCGATCGGTTGAATAAAAATGCGTATTCAGGTAAGGCGGCTTACTGACGGATGGTAACGTTGTGTAAGGCCTTCAGTGGAAAGTCAGTTATTATCGGAAATGACGGTTCGAAAGTGTCGCTGAAAGGGTATTTAGAACACACTGCCCTGACACATAGAGGCACAGTTTGCTTCTTATTGAAGTGAAAGGGTCTTCGCTTCATTTCACGTGGATTCCTCGGTTTGGAGTACCGGTCCCTATAAAATTATTTTTCTTGCTAAAAAAGCATTGAAAACGGCGATTAGAGGTTGCCTCTCCAAAACAATACTCAAACATGACTGAGCTTGTCGCAAAGGGACGCGTCCACAGTTCAATAAAAGCCGAATGCGACACGGCAATTATTCGCATTAAAGGTACGCTGAACAATACTGCTGATGCTCTTTTGAACGTCTAATGATGACAGCGCTGTGTAGTTATGATTGTTTAGTAGCATTATGATGTTTCGGCGGCCTCATATTATTGCGTTTTTTGCTGTTGTTATATTGCCCCTGAAGTAGTTTAGGAATCACCATGCAAGAGTTTGTATCGCACGTTCAGAAGAGTGTATGCGTGAAGGTAGGTCTTTCGAAGATACTGATAGTTTCAGCAATGATGTGAAAATGTTTTGTATTGTATCAGGCATTTTTGTTGTTGATATTGTTGTTGTTGAAATACGAATTTGCCTTTAAGTCATGGAGCTGTCTTTAGGTGCATGAGATGTGCATGTAGAAATACCTTTGCAGAAGAAATAAGGTAGTGTTTGTGAAATAGGCTCAAAACTATTTTTTTTTCTTTGGTGCTTGGTGCAATCAGCTGACACTAAGATATATATATAGCGCTAGGTCACTCGCTCCCTTTGATGTGTTATTCTGGGCCTGGAGGGTGCATGGAGTTGGTGTCACGTTTTGGGACAATTACTACCTGATGTGGTGCATTTAAGGGACAATATGCCGCACGTGCCTTGCTTCAAGCTAATGCAAACTTACCGGCGCAGTGGGTTTTATTCAGAGTGCGTCCTAATTGTTGTGCATTGTGACATTTTTTTCTATCGAATGACCACTTCAGTAATATGTATATGTGCTTCTGTGTCTATTTTGCAGCATGACGTGAAATTTATCCTTGTGAGCTTGAAGCGAAAATGGGTAACTTATTTTCAGTGATATTTTGTTATTCTGTCGCTTTACTGGACATATAAAGTGTCCAGTGACACCCCTGAGGGGGTTGCAGTTAGTATGAGGCACCCATTAGTAGCATGTTGTGTGGCACAAGTTATGCGGTTGTTGCAAAGGGCGGAACGAGTTTCCAACATGACAACTGACGACGTAAATTGGTTCCGCGAATGGGTACGCGCAAAACCCGTGCATGGGAAAAATATACGTCTCGTTCGTTCACACGTGTAACAAACAGAGGCATCGAAATGGTCCCCATTTCGGAACAAAAAGGGGAAAACCTGCTGGGAAGCGCCTCCCGCAAGAAACAAACCAAGCGCGGTCATCTTGTTTTAAATTAATTGTTTGGCATTCACGTGTGCCGTTTTAGAATGCCGCACGGATACTGCCTCTGGTCCCATCAAGATGTATACATGCACCCTTCTGTGACAATACGGCTGTCTGGTCACGTAGAAGATCTTATCCCCCCTCCCCCTATACGTCTTTACCAGAAGGAAGGGCGCCTCGCTGTCGAACGCACACCTTGTCAGCACACATAACATGACGGTGTGCTCACCACGCTTGTGGCGGTGGCGGCTTCTACGAAGAGGTGCTTAGTGCGCGAACCAACAAGGCTCATTCATGGAAACGCTACTGGAATGTCAGCCGATGCAAGGCCTGTCTAGGGAGAAAGTGCAACATGCTGCGAACCTATCCATTCGCTTGTTGTATATGGTAACGTGCTTTTTTCTAATGCTGTGTCCATCATGAAAGTGTTCATGCAATTGGTGGTTATATGAGCCCCCACGCGGGATTGGCTTGTTTGGACACCTTCTGTTTGATTGAGGGTTCAAAAGATGGTGATTGAATGTGAAAAAGGGAGAATCGAATTTCGGGCATTCTACACAGGCAGACGTCTGAGTGGTGCAGTAAAGCATCTCTTTACCGGAGAACGACTCTTTCTTCGCGCTGCCACCGAGCACTCGAATCATCTAGGGGCACCCATTCCGAACCTCACACACCTTCCTTCCTTAGCTAGTGTAGAAGCTAGCTGAGGAGTTTGAGATAATTAATTCTGTGTATTGGTGTGATCTTACCTTCAGTTTCTTGGCTACAAGCTCAGCCGAGTAAACAGTTTCATTTTAGCACCAAGTCTGTTACCTTCATCCACGTCACAGCCCTGTGGCATGTGGAGGAACTGCTCCTCCTATCAATCACCCCACGCCCCCGTCAAGCCGTGATCAGAGCCCACGTCACGCAGAGGACAAAGACACCAGCCACGGAGACCATATTAGCCACTGGCAACAAGGTCTGCCACTACAGTACGAGCTTATACTCGGCAATACACGGAAGACCAAGTTGTTGACATCGATAACGGTCACAATAACAGCGCCTGTGTCACCTGCCCTACTCTTGCTACGCAACCTAAAGAGCCGCCAACTTTCCGCGGTTCGCCACTCGAAGACCCGAAAAGCTGGCTTGAAAGGTGCGTCCTCGTCACCGTCTTCAACGACTGAACCCACGATGAAAACCTTCGGCATGTCTATTTCGCTATAGCAGATGCTGCTCGGACATGGTTTGAGAATATAGAGCGAAGTTTCACAACGTGGGACGTCTTTCGCGCCAGGTTCCTACCTACATTCGAAAGTGCGGTTAGCAAGAAGAAGACTGCAGCTCTGCTGAAAACCTCTATGCAAATGCAAAATGAAAACGTGGTGTTATTCATGAGAGATATGAATAAACTCTTCTAAAAGCTGATGCTGACATGTCCGAGGAGAAGGTCTGTCTGCTCATCTGAGGATTCAAGCAAGAACTCTTCGCTGAGTTGATCAGAAACCCGCCAAAAACGGTCGCCTAATTCGTTTCGGGAGCATAAATTGTCATGTATTACAACAGGGGGAACACACACAATGATTTATTAAAGGTGAACTTGTGCCCAGAAAAGTAGGTATGTCACAAAAAAGAGTCTGCTAAAAGCGTTCCACCTACGTGTCTCTTTCTGAAAAACTTTTCCGTCAGTCTTCCCGGATCCTGCTCGTGCACCAGAGGCATGCGCTGCCCTGCCCAAGATGCGTGAGCACGCGCGAGGCACAGTAGACGCCCACATAGCGTCTCGTAGGTTGCGAGGCACTGTAAACGCCTACATAGCGTTCCGTTGATCTTCTTCGTAAAATAATTAGTAGGAGCATTCTCTGTGGCATTACTCCCCCTCCGAAATGCGCATCGTCTCGATGCATGAATTGGGAAGGTTAATAGTCGAGGGGCTAGATAATTCATTCTCTTTCGTGGTATGGCTTCATGTGGACAACGTGGACGACCTCCGCATGGTTCTGCCGTTTCGAGCGCTCTCGTCCGTCAGAGATTACTTCATAAGTTAGGTCACTTAGCCAGCGAAGAACCTTATATGGACCAACGTACCGTCGAAGGAGCTTTTCTGAGAGGCCACGGCGTCGTATTGGTGTCCAGATCCATACTTGATCACCTGGATGGTACTTGACTCCCCTGCGGCGCCAGTTGTAGTAGTCCGAATTCTTGAACTGTTGTTGACGTATTCGGTGCCTTGCCAACTGGCGTGCTCCTCCAGCTTTCTGCAGAAATTTGTCAACGTCAGATGGCTCGTAATGGTCATTGTCGACTGGAAGCATGGCGTCGAGAGAATTGACTATGCGACTGTAGACAAGTTGAAATGGGGTGAAGCGGGTGGTCTCTTGGAGAGCCGTATTATAGGCGAACGTTGCGTAAAGCAGGAATTCATCCCACGTTTTATGCTTCAAGTCCACGTACATCGACAGCATGTCAGCGATCATGCGATTCAGTCGTTCCGTTAACCCATTTGTTTGGGGATGGTACGCAGTGCTTTTCCTATGACTGGTGTTCGTCATTATCATCTAATACTGCATCAACTCTGACGTGAATATATAAATATATATATATATATATATATATATATATATATATATATATATATATATATATATATATATCAAAATCTTTATTTGAAAAAAAAAACAAGGAAAAATAGATACGAGGAGCATGTGGGTGGGGGTGGGGCCCCTATTCCAGGGCTCCACTGGCTTTAGCGGCCCGCTGCGCCTGGTCGAGGAGCGCTAGTTGCACTCCCAGATTCTCGCTGGCAAGCAAAGTCTCCCACTGCTCTCTTGCGGAAATTTTGCCGACTATTTGCGGCGACTTAATTTCGGTTGGCCTTTTCCGACAATCCCACGTTATGTGGGCGAGAGTGGGCCTGCCTCCGCACCACGGACAACTATCGCTGTACATCGCAGGGTGAATAGCATGCTTCAACGAAAGATTTGGATATGTGTTGGTTTGTATACGGCGCCAGTCATAAGAATTCCGGCCGGGTAAAGCTGTGTGCGGTACACTGTACCTTCGTAGCTCAAGCCGTTGGTTTTCAAGGATATCTCGCGGTAAAAAGGAGCTGTCATCGGAGTGGTAGGCCGCTCGGTTGGTTAAAGCACGGGCTGTGCCGTCCACTCTCTCATTGCCATCGAGTCCTGCGTGACCCGGGCACCAGATGAAAGCACGGTTCTGCGTTAGGTCTGGTCCTAATAGGCGAATGGTGTTGTGTGGTAGTCTTCCCGTGAGAAAGAGGCTACATGCCACCATGGAATCGGTGAGAACAAGGTACGATCGTCCCAGAATATCCTTAGCTTTAATAGCAAGCGCGATAGTTAAAATCTCAGCGTTATTCTCGGACGCGGCTCGTGCCGTGGTGCAAGTCATAAGGCCTTGACCCAGGGCCGCTCCTACGACTGCGAGCACGTACTTGTTTGTGCCGCATAGGGCGATATCTGTGTACACCGTGTCCGGATTGTTACCGAATCGCCGCTGTAACTTGCGAGCTCGTGCACTTCTACGACCTTTGTGATATCGGGGGTTCATGTTTTTGGGGATAGGGGATACTAGAATCTTTTCACGTAGCTGTTTAGTCATGGACTCCAGTTCCTCTCCCGCATACTGAGGACGAGCTGGGTAACCTACACGGCGTAGCAATTTTCTCCCAGTAGTGGTTAAGTTAAGCCTCTCCCGTTGAGCAATGAGCACCGCTGTGCGTAACTCCTCATATTTATTGTGTATACCGAGGACTTCGAGACGTTCTGTGGACGTTCGAAGGGGTAGGCCACGAGCCGCCTTGTACGATGTTCGTATCAACGCATCTAGTGCCTTTAAATCAGTTTTATTGATCTCCTGGAAAGGAAGACTATATGTTGTACGACTGAGAACAAAAGCCTGAACCAGCCGGAGCGTCTCAGCTTCCTTGAAACCTTTTCGGTGATACGTGACTCTGTAAATCATACGGGAGATCTGCTTAACCGTTGTTCTGAGGGTTTTTATTGTGTGGTTCACTCGCTTGTTGATTTGTAGCCACAGTCCGAGGACTTGCATTTTCTGTGCCTCTTTTATCTTTTGGTCTCCTAGAAAGAGGTTGACCGGCTCTTGAATGCGGCGGCCTCTGCCTCGTATTCTAATAAATTCACATTTATCGGGAGCACAGCTCATTTCGCTCTTATAAGCGAAGTCGTCAACAGCGGTAACTGCGTCTTGTAGGATTTGCTCTTTTTGTCCCAAAGAGCCACTGTTGGCCCATAGGGTTATATCACCCGCATAGAACGCGTACCCTAGCCCTGAAACGCTGTCTAGTCTTCTTGCTAAGCGTCTCATGCCGATGTCGAAGAGAAGAGGAGATAGTATCGCCCCTTGTGGTTTACCTCTATTGGGAATACGAAACGGATCTGAGCGTGTATAGTCTTGGCCTATTGTAGCAGTGCGAGAGGTTAGAAAAGAGCGAACGTAGTCATCTATCTTTTGCCCACACCGATGTCATTTAGCTCAGATAAGATGAGCTCATGGGATATAGTGTCAAATGCACTTTTCAAATCAAGAGCTACGACAAGATGTTCTGCACCAACCGTGGTATTGCAGAGCATCTCTTCCCGAAGTAGAAGGAAGACGTCCTGCGTTGACAAATGTTGGCGAAACCCAAACATGCTTGTTGGGAAAAGGTTCCGATCTTCAATGTAAGTCATGAGACGTGTGTGAATCACCTTTTCGAATAATTTGCTAAGACAGGATGTTAATGATATTGGTCTTGGATTTTGTAGGTCGAGTGTTTTTCCTGGTTTTGGGATAAGAATAATTTTGGCTTCCTTCCAATGTTTGGCTTCCTTCCAACACGCCCTTCTCCCATACCTGTTCAATAAAATACCGAGTAATTTGTTCCAGGTGTTCATCGCTCAGATTCCGAATCATCGCGTTTGTTAGCGGGTCAGGTCTGGGGGCAGTATTGCGCTTTGCTGCTTGCGCGGCCGCCAATAGTTATGCCTTGGTGATCGGTGCGTCGAGCACTGCGTTTTCCTGGTCTTGGTACGCTAAAGTGCACGGGGGAGCTGTGAACGCGCCTATGTACTTGTCTCGGAGCTTAGCGAGGAGGGCGTCATCTGTTCCTGGGAATTCCCCAGCGACCTTCTTAAGAGTTCGGTTTGCTGCCGTTTTGGTTTTACCAGGTTACATTATGCTGCTCAGTATTGCCCATGTCTTGGAGGTGTGTAAGGTTCCTCGGAGTGAGTCGCGAAAATTCGCCCAGCTCGCCGTCTCCAACTGCTGCGCGTAAGCGTTTGCCCGCTCGGATATCTCATCGATTCTATGGCGTAATTTTCTATTGAGTCGCTGTTGTTTCCATCGCTTAGTCAATCCTCCCCTGCATTCCCACATATGTATCAGATGGCTATCGACTACCGGGGTTTCCGCTGTGAGCGCAACTCGCTTAGAAGTTGCTTTGTGAGCCTCTTGTATGTGCGTTGCCCAATCTTCAGTGCTATCCGGTAAAATTTCGGACAGTGGGACATTACGATAAGTTACCCAATCTGGTAATACAACATGGCCATGAGACTGCCGAATTTTGGGGTAGGCAATCGACACGCTCAAAATGTAATTATCACTGCCGAGATTCTCTTCTAGGTTGCTCCAGAACACCTCGTCAACATTATTTAGGAATCCAAGATCAGGAAATATGTCTGCGCTGACGCTGTTACCCAATCTTGGCGGGTGTTGCGGGAGTACGAGAAGTCGGAGCCCATGCGCATCAACAACTCGCTCGAGTTCTCGGCCTTTCGGGGCATCATTTCGGTACCCCAGGTAGTGTGAGGGGCAATAAAGTCCCCGAGAAGCAGTAGCCGATCCTGGATGCTGGAATTTTTCTTGGCATACCGAATGAGTGCGTCAAAATCGGCCCTCTTTTCCTTAGGAGAGCTATACACGTTCGTAATTATGGTTTTGGCTTTGCTACGCTTGTGTGGTAGTATACTTATGATTTGGTGGTTATTGCTTCTAGTTACCCGATAATCTGTACTAGTCGCCATTTCCTTAAGAACCAACGTGGCGACTTTAGGGTAGTCTGGATTTGATATCGTGTAGTAGCCACTCAATTTGACTGGCTTATTGTCAACCTCGTGTAGACGAATGACATCAGGTTTGACTGGCGCCGTATTAAGAAATTGTTGTAGAGCGGCCGTACGTTTGTGGAAGGTGTGGCAATTCCATTGACAAATTTCGAGATATTAGGTGTGCGCTCGTGTTTTACTCGCCATGGATAGTGCTATCGCTGTCCGAGGTTGGGAGTTGCTTCGGACGACGGATAGACGGAGCACCCTGGCTCCTTTTAGGCCATTTAAGAACAGTGGCCCTTATGCTGGCAATAGATTCGTCGACATAACTTTTTAGGTTCTGAAATTCGGCAAACATTTGCTGCTGAAAGCCTTGCATGCTTTGCAGTTGCTGCATTACTTGTTTTAATGTACCTTCCATAGAATTAGACTCAATCGTAACCTGGCCAGATGAGCCGGTTGCTTTAGAAAGTTTTTTTTTTGGCTCGATTCCATACCGCGGTTAGCTTTGAGGGAGGCCAACTCTCGTTTTATTTCTGCCAAGCTCTCACGGAGGAGTTTCTTTTCGCTAATAATTTTTGATATTCTGGATTAGCCGTTATAGGAGCAGCGGGAGAAGCAACTCCTGTATAGCTCACCTCGCCATGTTCGGGCGCTTGCTTGATCGCTGAGCGTGGAGCCCTGGATTTAGGTGACTTGTGTGAGTAAAATTAGGGTGGGGTCTTGTGAGTGGAGTCCTTCCGGGTCCGGGATCTCGATCTAGATCTGTATCTAGAGCCGAACCTTGGGCGAGTCTCTGGCGACTCCGGACAGTGGTCCAGGGCAGATTGTTCATCATCACAACTGAACCAGCGGGGGCGTTGAGGTGGCTTTGCTGAGGTGTCATTCAAAGTAGGCTGGTGCACACTAGCCCTTGAGGTTCTTTTCTGCGGAGCTTTGAGTCGTTTTCTGCAACTTCAGTCACCTGTCAAATGACCCTCGCCACAAGCTTCACATTTCGAAGAGCAATCATGTCCGGTTGCAGGGTCCCGTTGTCCACAAACGTGACACACTCGTGTGTCCGGCTGGGGGCAAACGTCCGAACGGCGACCAACCTGATGGCACACTTTGCACACCTGGGTGGTAACCTTGTGAGGGTTGCAAGCAAGTTCTCCGCCGTTGTAATAGACCTGTACCGAGGTGTAATCCCTCTAAAAACTATTATAACGGCCGTCTTGATGTTTTTAAACATCCGTGCTTGCAGAATTTCGACACCTGGGGTGCGTATGCGGAGATTAGCTTTAAGCGCTTCAGGCGTCGTGGGGGGGGTTTTAAGCCGTGAATGACACCCTTAGCTGTCCCTTCGTTTGTCGCTACGTAGGCATTGACTGAGTGTGGCAGGCCGTTGATCTTAAGGGTGATAATACGCCTCACGGGGTCCGCCACTCTCTGGTGCGGCGTCGAAACAATGAAGATGTTGGAACCTTGCTTGATTCTGAGCAAAACTTGCTCACCAGATATTTTTCCGTTGCAAGCTTCTATCACGGCGTCTGCCAGTAGTGGACTAGTCAAGGTCTTCACCGGTAGTCCTTGGTGTGGTCGCACCACTATCTTGAAGTCGTCTTTGGGCAACGAGGGTAGCCGCCTGTGGGCAGGCCTATATTTAGATTTTCTGGTTGCTTCAGCAGGGGATACTTGTTGGTGGTACGACGTCGTCAAAAAGTTCATAAACTTGGCCTTCTTTTCTTTTGCAAGAGCCTTCTTTTGCCGCAGTGTGAGCACCGTGTGCCAGGCTCCATCCGCTTGGTTTTGGCTATTGGTCTCGGTGTTCTGACCATTCATTTCATTTGGCGTTGAGAGGCTTTTAGCTGTAGAGTCTTGAAAATCCATATTTTCAAGCTCTTGGCGTAGGGTGTCCGTCATTCGCGAGGGTCCGGGACGCACAATAGCGTCTGAGGGTTCATTCACAAGAGCCATCCTGTACGCGCACTACGCGCACGGTAGCGTTTTTGCAGCCGTCTACATGGCGGCGATGGCACTGTCGAGCTCGCACGATAGGCAGGTGCATTTGGGCTTCTAAAATAAAATGTTCCTATCACACACAGCTGTGGTTGGTGTCAGTCGATGCGCAACAACTTCAGAAAGCCATGGCAATAGTCGGAATTGGCCGCTCACATAAATTTTCACAATGGAGCGAGAAAATTCACCGAGCACTTGCGGACACGGCTCTTGTTGTCGGTGCCACCTAGCGTCTCCAACTCTGACGTGAAGGCTGCTCTTCAGTCGGCGATTACTACCTTAGGGGCGACATGTCGAAGAACTATGCTTTGCACAAAAAAACTTGGCTACTTCAGCTGCCGTTCCTCGCTCAAGGCAGCCGGTTTCATCATACCGCGTTAAGTAGTCGGTGGCGACAACAATCCACCTCTTGCCCGATTATGACATTGGGAAGGGTCCAAGAAAATCAATTCCAACTTGTTCAAATGGTGTAGCAGGTGGTTGTATGGGCTGGAGCAGGCCGGCCATCTTCAGTGGTGGTCTTTTGCGCCTTTGAAATTCGCGACATGTCTTCACATACTGCTGCACGGACACCAGCAGCTTGGGCCAGTAATACTTCTGATGAAATGTGGCAAATGTCCGGCTGACGCAAAGTGACCAGACGATGGTTGATCATGACAAGCTTCTAGGATTTCGGGCCTCATTGCTAACGGAACGACGAGTAAGAACTTCTCTTTGTTATGCCCGAAGTTTCTTTTGTATAGCACATTTTCACGAAAACAGAATGAAGATAATGTTCTCCTAAATACACGTGGGACCTGGCCGCCACGCCCTTCAAGGTTTTCGATCAATGGGAGCAGTTCTGCGTCAGCTCGGTGATGCGCCGCGATATCTGAGGCTTCCATCACACAGAGAACTGTCGAGTCGCGTTCTTCTGAATGAGTAGAGTCAAGTGGCAAGCGTGATAAGGAATCGGCATTATTGTGTTTTCGTCCATACCGGTATACAACAGTAATGTCGTATTCTTGCAATCGGAGGCTCCATCTAGCAAGACGTCCCGACGGGTCTTTTAAGTTCGCAAGCAAGTAAAGTGAGTGGTGGTCGCTGACGGCACGGAATGGCCTTCCGTAGAGGTATGGTCTGAACTTGCTGATAGCCCATAGCCCTGCCAAACACTCTTTTCCGGTCGCGGAATAATTTTTTTCGGCTTTTGAGAGGGTGCAGCTGGCGTAAGCTATCACTTTTTCTTCTGCATTTTGCCATTGTACGAGTACTGCACCGAGACCAATATTGCTTGCGTCAGTACGGAGTTTTGTGTCAGCGGTCACGTCGAAGTGGGCAAGGATCGGCGGGCTTTGCAAACGTTGCTTTAATTCGTTGAAAGCTGTTTCTTGTTCTGCACCCCAAGCAAATGATTCTTCGTCTTTTGTGAGTTTGTTTAAAGGTTCGATTTTCGACGAATTTTCTACAAATTGTCTGTAGTAAGCGCATAAGCCCAAAAATCAACGCACTTTTTCTTGTCACTGGGCTTTCGGAATTCTGCGACCGCTGCAGTCTTGTCAGGATCAGGGCCAACACCTTCCGCGCTGATTACGTGTCCCAGAAAATGAAGCTTGTCGGAGTCGAACTGGTACTTTTCTGGTTTGATTGTCAAGCCGGCCGACTGGATAGCCTGAAGCACTGACCGCAGTCTCTTTACGTGTTGGTCAAACGTCGCTGAAAATACCACAACATCGTCCAAGTAGACAAGGCAAGACTGCCACTTCCGCCCCGTGAGGACACTGTCCATCATGCGCTGGAATGTCGCTGGCGCACAACAGAGGCCGAAAGGTAATGCTTTGAACTCGTACAAGCCAACCGGGGTTACGAAAGCGGTCTTTGCCTGGTCTCTTTCATACACTTTGATTTGCCAATATCTGCTTTTTAAGTCGAGCGAAGAGAAATATCTGGTGTGCCGTACCCGATCCAATGTGTCATCAATACGCGGTAAGGGGTATACATCTCGCTTGGTTACGCTGTTTAGTTTCCGGTAGTCTACACAAAATATCAACGTGTTGTCTTTTGTTCTCACGAGAACTACCGGCGATGCCCACGGGCTGCTAGATGGCTGAATGACATCGTACAGCAACATCTCCTGCACTTGACTTTTTATAACCTCTCTTTCTTTCGGCGAAACTCTGCAAGGTTGTTGATACACTGGCCTGGTTGTTTCCTCAGTTATAATCCAGTGCTTCACGATCTGCGTGCGGCGTACTTTTGATGAGGTGGGAAAACCTTCTGCGAATTCATCTATCAGGTCTTCTAGGATTTTCCTCTCGGCTAGTGGTAGACTTTGGCTGATTGAAACTGACGTTCCAAGGTCATACGTAGTTTCCGAAGTAGGCAGCTCTGACGCAACGGCACATAAGTCGGTAACTTTAGCAAAGCTGCGCAGAAAAGGGATGGCAGTGTCTTTTCAGGCATGCTGAATTTCATTTCCGAAATTGGTGAGCAGTACGTTGGCAAGCCCACCACGTAAGCGAATAATGCCTCGAGCTATGCAAATGCCTTTCTTTAGCAGCAGCTCGACATTGGCATACGCTATTCCTTCAGAGTCGACGAATGCGTCATTCCTTACGCGAACCAGGATACTGCATCGCGGTAGCACGGTTACATCGCCGTCGATAACACGCAACGCAGAACTTCCCGTCTCCTCGTCTATGGCCAGCTTTGTCAAAAAAGAATTACTAAAATTCTGCAGGTTTATTATGGCGTCGTTAGCTAGCAGGAAATCCATCCCGATTATTACGTCTCTCGTGGCATTCTGGCAGAACTAGGAAATCAGCGACATAAGGGGCACCCCGAATCCGAATCCTGGCTGTGCATCTTCCCAGAGGTGTTATCAGATGGCCCCCAGCCGTGCGTATTTGCGGTCCACTCCAATGCATCAAAACTTTGTTCAAATCTTTTGCAACTGCATAGCTTACGACTGAATGATCGGCACCCGTATCAACCAATACTTTAAATTCCCGCCCGTCCATTGTAACACGCAAGTCTGAAGAAATTTTTTCTTTACTTATATTCTTCGATATTTTCGGGTCGTCGCTGCTTCGCTGGGGCTTTGACGGAGGATCTTTCCTCTGTCAGACATCAGCGGCCTTGCCTCCTCAAGTCGCTGACTTTCGTTTTCCTGACGCGGGCTCGTTGACCGATGGTTTAATGAATTTGGTGGTGAACTTGAACGTCGCGGACTTGGCGATCGATAAAGATTTGGTGCTGGTGACATTAGCTGGTGCTAGAAGCTAGCGGCTGAAGATCCGTGCCTTGAAAGGTACTCCTCTATTTCTATAGGCCTTTCACCATTACGCGGGCATCGAGCATACACAGAAAACCCACGCAGACCTACCCTTCGGTATAGACAGTGTCGGTCCATACCGAAGTGTCGGTATGGACAGTGTCGGTCCATACTCTCTGCCTCACTCATCGTGAGGCAGAGAGTAGTATAGGTACTTTATGTCAATTGAAAAACCGAAAAGATTAGATTGTTTTGACTGTTTGAAAAATTCTATCAGAGCCTGCGAGTTTTTGATCACAAATGGGTCGTCAATCTCTAGACACTTTAGATGGGTCTGAATAAACAAGCCGAGTTGCTTTTGCCACGTACCACTTCTGTCACAATGACACGGAAGGGCATGTCAATCTTATGTGTTTTGGCAGAAAAAAAAACATGCTGAGCCCATTTTTGTCACTTTTGCTATTGTGCTGCGCTAACTGTTTTAACTCTAGTTTACGACACATTTCCCTGGCCTGTGTTTTTACTCTATCTAGACGAATGTCGGTACAACATTTAAAAACAGATTCGATAGCTGTGACCGCCTTTTCCAGGTACAAGCAATTAGGAAGAACGGCGAAACCACCCTCCTTATCTGACGGCACGACACAAAGTTCATTGTCTCTAAGAAACTTGGTCGTCTTCCGCACCGGAAGGCTGTTGCTGGCAGGCTTACCTTGTAGGAGCACGTCGACGCCTTCTGAGATGCACCTGTCTGAATCCTCAGGTGAAGCACGGCCAGCCACAAAGCGCACCATTGAAAGAAGCTCGGAAGCGGACCTCCCTCGGTCAACGGCGAACTTCGGACCTAGAGCGAGGGTCTTGTGGACGTAGTCTGGGAGGACGACGTCACTGCATGAGTGGACGACACCTGATTGCCGAGGCTTGGTTGGGCGCTGCGCACGAAAGCTGGCGAGCTCACGTGACCACAGGTGGTTCGCAGTGTACTCGATTCGGTCGCAGTACTCTCGCCATCTTCTTTTCTTCACTCCCGGTGTTAGATCTGTCTGTTGAAGCGACGCTGTACAAACACAGAGATGAAAGCACTCGGGTCATTGTCGAGGCCGCGCAGATGGCACGCGAACAGGTGCCTTGTATTAGCGAGCCCTCCGTGGCTTTGTCCGAGAAGGAACGCAGGTTCCTCGAAGGTTTCGGTGCGGGCAGGTAGTTAAGTTATTCTATCTTTACCTTTCTGTTTTATTTGCTGTTTTTCAGTGCCTTTGTTTTTGTGTTGTTTGTTTTTGTTTTTTTTTACTCAAGTTCTGCTCTTTGTGCCATATGGTTTTTATAACATGGTCACTGTCTCCTCTATATATTTTCGTGCTCTGCGCAATAAACTCGGTTGGAAGTTAGCGCTCGAGTCTTTCGTGTCCTTTCTTGTCTCTGTGTCGTCCTTTTGTTCTCGCGCTATAATTATCGTCATGCCATACCAACTAGCCCAAGCTGCCACACTTCTAAGTTACATTTCTAGTTCTTCGGGCTCTTTTTCGGGTGTTTCTCTTCATCATTCAGTCCTCGTAACCCTCATCGCAGTCTCCATTTGCCGTGCGCGCACCTTTCCTTTTGCATTCGAACCAAGCAACTTCCTTTGGACGTTAAAGCCTTGTTTGGAGGTTACCACCCCTCTATCGGCCATGGCATACGGGTGTGCGAAAATCTTCGGTCTGAATGGCACCGACAAGAGCGCACGTACCGGGACGCCCTGCATGTCCAGCTTCAACAGACAGATCTAACACCGGGAGTGAAGAAAAGAAGATGCGAGAGTACTGCGACCGAATCGAGTACACTGCGAACCGCCTGTGGTCACGTGAGCTCACCAGCCTTCGTGCGCAGCGCCCAACCAAGCCTCGGCAATCAGGTGTAGTCCACTCATGCAGTGACGTCGTCCTCCCAGACTACGTCCACAACACCCTCGCTCTAGGTCCGAAGTTCGCCGTTGACTGAGGGAGGTCCGCACCCGAGCTTCTTTCAATGGTGCGCTCTGTGGCTGGCCGCGCTTCACCTGAGGATTCAGACAGGTGCATCTCAGAAGGCATCGACGTGCTCCTACGGGGTAAGCCTGCCAGCAACAGCCTTCCGGTGCGGAAGACGACCAAGCTTCTTAGAGACAATGAACTTTGTGTCGTGCCGTCAGATAAGAAGGGTGGTTTCGCCGTTCTTCCTAATTGCTTGTACCTGGAAAAGGCGGTCACAGCTATCGAATCTGTTTTCAAATGTTGTACCGACATTCGTCTAGATAGCGCAAAAACACAGGCCAGGGAAATGTGTCGTAAACTAGAGTTAAAACAGTTAGCGCAGCACATTAGCAAAAGTGACAAAAATGGGCTCAGCATGTTTTTTCTGCCAAAACACATAAGATTAACATGCCCTTTCGTGTCATTGTGACAGAAAGTGGTACGTGGCAAAAGCAACTCGGCTTGTTTATTCAGACCCATCTAAAGTGTCTAAAGATTGACGACCCATTTGTGATCAAAAACTCACAGGCTCTGATCGAATTTTTCAAACAGTCAAATCAATCTAATCTTTTCGGTTTTTCAATTGACATAAAAGACCAATACTACTCTCTGCCTCACGATGAGGTACTAGAATGTATAAGGGAGAACATAGAAATTTTTGAGGAATTGAACTTCCAACTAAAAACTAGCATTAGTTCGCGAGATTTTCTTGACCTGGTTTTGCTGTATCTTACGTCTACTTTCGTTCAATGGAATGATTGCATTTATCTGCAGAAAAAGAGTGTTTCAATTGGTTCATGCATAGCACCTCTACTCAGTGATCTTCTATTGGCAAAAATTGGCAAAAAACTGCAGGAAAAGTTAGAAGGCTCACATGTCGTCTAAATATTCAGATACGTGGATGATTTCTTGGTTCTAAATTGTAATTCTTCTATGTTTCACTCGTTTGCCACTCAAACTATAGGTGTGTTCGCAAATTGTTTGAAGCCTCTTGTGTTGACGCATGAAATGCCCGATAATGACAAATTACGCTTTTTGGATTTGAATCTGGTTTTCAGCTCACAGCACATCTGTTGGTGTTATGAACCACGTGCACAGAAACCTCTACATTCCTTCTCTTCTGCTCACAGTAAGATAGTTAAGCGAGGCATAGCACGAACCTGCCTTGAGAATGCTTTAAATAGGTCGTGCGTCCACAATATCTCTGCGAGCTTCAAAGCTCAGGTTTCCCGCCTTAAGGCTTCAGGTTTCCCCGAGGCCTTTATCGCGTCTGTTGCTGAGACGATCCTGCGGACTAATAAGGCAGAGCAGAAGAAGCGACAGAATCTGAGCAAGACGGATACAGAACGTGAAAGGATAGCCGTGATTTCATACATACACCAGATGTCACACAGGCTCAAAAAATCGGAAAACGTGTTGGAGTTGGAGTATTGTTCTCGGCAGTGTTCAAATTAATCAGCCTCACCAAATCTACCAACCCCCTGAAAACGCAATCATCAACAAAATGCAGAGTTCAACATCGAAACAGGTATGCGGCCTGCTCCCGGGAAGTCGTCTATAAGACCCCCCTTTCATATGGTGCTTGTTATGTGGGAACGACCGGAAGGTGTCTGAACGATCGGCTGAGAGAGCGCGCGAACAATGTTAGAAACAGGAAACATGGTTTTCTTGCCCGGCACTGCACTGAGTGCAATTGTGTTCCCCTCTTCAAGGACACAGCGACGCTGTACAAACACAGAGATGAAAGCACTCGGGTCATTGTCGAGGCCGCGCAGATGGCACACGAACAGGTGCCTTGTATTAGCAAGCCCTCCGTGGCTTTGTCCGAGAAGGAACGCAGGTTCCTCGAAGGTTTCGGTGCGGGCAGGTAGTTATGTTATTTTATCTTTACCTTTCTGTTTCATTTTCTTCTAGCTTTTTCTTTGCTGTTTTTCAGTGCCTTTGTTTTTGTGTTGTTTGTTTTTGTTTTTCTTACTCATGTTCTGCTCTTCGTGCCATATGGTTTTTATCACATGGTCACTGTCTCCTCTATATATTTTCGTGCTCTGCGCAATAAACTCAGTTGGAAGTTAGCGCTCGTGTCTTTCGTGTCCATCTTGTCTCTGTGTCGTCGTTTTGTTCTCGCGCTATAACTATCGTCATGCCATACCAACTAGCCCAAGCTGCCACACTTCTCATTCCAGGCATTGGTCATTGCGATCCGCTCGAGCATCCGCTGCTCTGCTCAAGATGCGTGAGCATGCGCGAGGCACAGTAGACGCCCACATAGCGTCCCGTTGGTCCTGTTCGTAAAGTGATTAGTAGGAGCAGTCTCTGTGGCAATAGAGAGTTTTAGTACTGCGGAATGGTGCTACGTACGCATCACGCAAGCGCCTTGCGTTACGTGGCGTCGTTTGCCACTAATCGGCTTTAGGTGCTCCGTAGTACCCGCGTACGTAACGAGCGTGAAGCGTGTTGTGCCATCTGGTATATCAAAATAGAATCACGTGTTGTTGACAGCCAATGTGAGTCAATCCAAGTGTTATAGCCAGATTATGGCCAAATTTTAAGCCACAGAGCTGGTCGGTGCTTGCCTTCGATGCCGCTATTTTGCAAAACGAAGTATCGCACTGTCGCGAACTTGTTCGAGAGCGGCGCGATCACCTCATACGTACGCACGCACGCATCTCATGCGTGCGTACGTAGCGGCTGCGTACGTAATGCGATACGTGCGCGTTGCGGTCTGAGCATGTGCACTACGCAGAACGTGGTGTCCTTACGTACGCAACGCCGCCACGTACGCAGCGTACGCAGTACTAAAACTCTTTAATATGTTTGAGAAGACGCTTGAGATGCGGAGTCGGCAATACAATCGTAGCTTCTCGTCCACAAGCAATACCGACTCCCAAGCTACAGGAACCGCCGGCCTGCGTAAGAATTTCCGAGTGATCGCGCAAGAAGAGGTGCGAAAATTGCCTCCTTCAGCGCAGCCTCACATGGACTCTACGGCGGACGTCATACGCCAGGAGATTCAGCAATCGCTGGGCGTTCTTAAGATTCTCTAGCCGCAGTGTTGCAAGTCGTGAACTATGCTGCTGCAGCATGCTGTCACTCCCCACCTCCAAACCCACACGAAGACACCAACCCGTCGCACTTCTATTGCACTTTTATTTTCTGTAAAAATATCTGGACGACGCCTTTTTAAGAGGGCCGCAGCGCCACGTTCCTTCCTCAAGTTTTGTTATTGATTTATATGTGGGCTTCAACGTCTCGAAACCTCAATTCAAATATGAGAGACACCGTAGTGGAGGGCGCCGTAAATTTCGACCGTCAAGATTTGGTATCGCCCCATTGCACTGTACACGGGTCTCAGCGTAAACTGTGCCAGCTGTGTTTGAGAAGCTCTGAGCCTATATTAGATCATTTCTTTAAGATCACGCCCACTTCATGAACTTTACAGGTTATTCTGAAAACTAGATGGTCACTAGTGATAACGCTGGAATATTCGGCAACACGTGTTTAAATACCACCGCCCTTCACCGCTTGTCAGCTGATCGATGGCCGACGGTCTGTTCACCGCTATCAGTTCTCGTATATTGCTTATCTGACCTTCCATTTTTTAACAATGAGTTCGGCCGAATAAACGGTTTCATGTTAGCATCTAGTCTGCTCCTTTTATCTACGTCACGACCCCTTGATAATATGAATTTCCAACTAGCCAAATTATTGATATGTGGGGTTTAACATCCCAAAACAACCGAAACATGCGAGACAGGGTAGTGGAGGGCACCGAAATTTCGACCCCCTGTGGTTCTTCAACGTGCACCCAAATGTAAGCACACGGGCCTACGAAATTTTCATCTCCATCGGAAATGTAGTTGTCGCAGCCGGGATTCGATTCCGCGACCTGCAGGTCAGTAGCCGAGTACCTTAGCCACTAGACTATCTCGGTGAGGCGTTTTCAACTCGCCAAAAGGGCAGCACTCTTAACTATAAACAGTGTGCTGGGAGGAGAGGCATGCTCCTCCCATAAGTAAATAAACTTCATCTAAGATAATATTTTTTTCAAATCACGCACACAATATCAAGACTTTCCTATAGAATGATTTCGAAAATGAATATTGCTACTCCACCTCGATTGTATACTGTATCGTATCTATAGATCTTGTGGTGAGGAGCCACAGTTTCAGCGTCAGTGATATCATTATCCACAATTTTATAGCATTTCCGATGGAGGCGGAAATGTTGTAGGCCCGTGTAATCAGATTTGGGTGCACGTTAAAGAACCCCAGGTGGTCAAAATTTCCGGAGCCCTCCACTACGGCGTCTCTCATCATCAAATGGTGGTTTTAGGACGTTAAACCCCATAAATCAATCAATCAACAATTTTATAGTGTAGGTCACCTCTAATACTCCCGTCCCCGCTTTTACCTGCTCACAACGTAACGCTGAGAAGGCATTGCAATGTCATTATTTACTGCTGAAATGAGGCGCCCAGAGAAAGCAATTTTAATGGACTTTGATAATGTATTGTGAATTTCAGGCCGCCTGCTGCGCCATATTATTTGGCTCGCGTGTTATCTGGAGCCTCTACTACCAATCGGCAGCGTTTTCTGACCATCCTCAAAAAGTGTTGTAGGGCCCCTTTAAGTAAGTGATTTGATGACAAAACGAAACAACTTGTGATTGCGATGCATTGCGCTACCAAGTTTCAGTTATGGATGTTACGTGAGGTTTAAGCGCTATAATTATGCCTTCCTTGTCATTGACCTTATTCAGTACGCAACTTGCATGAACAGTGAAGCTCTAAACGCTTTAAGCTGTCCCCATGGTCATTTAGACATTAGCATATATTTAGGAACCAGATACCTTCTCTTATCAGTATTGCCCCAAGTGTACCTATTGCCGGTGATGTTGATTTTGTCAAAAAGAAGCAGCAATTTGCTTCTAGATGCTCTTTGTACTGCACCATTTCGCAATAATTACTCTGTAATACGCCTTAGGGGAGTAAAAAATTCGTCATGACACGCTTGAAATTTACGGTGCGTTTGTCCTATTATGGTGATAAAAAACCTCAAGGTTATTGGGTGTTGTTTATTTCTGTTTATTCCCCATTCTGTTCAGTCGTTCACCTTAAGAAACTTGTACATATGATGTTTCGTTGAACGTATTCTCCAACACTTTTCTATGTGAGTGACTCAGTCGTCTTTCACTCATTCACTGTAAAGCCAAATATAATCAGATTATTTGTCTTATTTCTGTGAGAAGATCAGCAAGCTTTCTTTTTCTTGTCTGAATTGTGCCTTGCATTTTGTCAATGTTCGCTCCCAATCATGAGATGTTCGGCAGAGTTTGTTAGCTATATTTATAGTATTTGTTCTAAGTCGTCTTTATGTAACAAACAATTTTCAATCGTAATGACTGCAGTGGGGAGCTATCGGTCACTACAGCTAGGATTTGATTCAACACTGCCAGAAAGAATTACCAACGATAGTAAAATTGTGCCATTTTAGTCCTCTCACGAGGAAATATTGAGCGAAATCTCACCCATTTCTCTAGCCGTGCAGCCAGACTTGTTCATCCTGTTTCGGAAAGCGTAGCCTTGGTCCACGCAGTGGCACATCTTCCATGTGATATTCATTTGACACTCTTCCAGGCAGATCTACAGTTTAAAAACCAAAGGACTGACGCGTGTGCAAGTTGGTGGGGATTCATTTTAAAAAAAGTCAAGAGCGCATAGATTGATTAGGAAAAGACGATACACCTGAGGCCAAAAAACGCTGTTTGCCTCCGGCATATCTTCTTTTCCGAATCGCTCTATGCCCCCCAGCACTTTTTCAAATTAGTCAAAAATGACACTGCAAATGACACTATTAAAACAACAGAAAATTTCACAGTGCTAAGCGTCACAGAGAAATCGAGCTCAAGGATGGCAACAGTGGCACACTGGTACACAAGTGAGCAAAATTTAAGGCAGTGTGCACACTCTATAACGGTGGTGATTTCTGATTTGGCGTGCGCATGCTACAGTCAAAAATATTTCCATCAAACTCCAGCTGTGATACACACATGCTCTCAAAGCAACGTATCCGGCCAATTGCCGATTCTTCTCACGCTGTAACGCATGAAATAGGCATGTAGACATCCGCCAAGCAATCTGCAAATTGTTTTGTGCAACCACACAGTTGTACTACGACAATATCCAGACTACTCGAACAGTGGATAGGTCCTGGAAGGCCCCCTATTGATCAGTAGAGTACAACGGAGCAGTAGGTCGTGACAGAGTAATATTTTAAATTCTATTTCTTGGACCAATCATTAGCTCCACCTTGTTCTCGTAATATGTCACTTATTACTGTTAAGGTGTCACTCAACACTTTTATACATACTAGTAAAATCGGTGCACTAAGAAAGTTTATTGCGTCTAGAATTGACTGAAGCACATTTTTTTATTCAGCCAAGTACGAGTTTTAAGCGCTTTCTCTCTCATTCTGTACCTGCGAGCGCCTTGAAATGTATGGAGGGGGAATGATAAGGGGTGAACATGCGTGTCTTTGTCAGCACGTGCCATGAACTTGTCTGTTTGTTTTTTCAAACGGTCGCCTTACTGTCACTGTGATCACGTGCAGGAAATTGTCGGCACTCTGCTCCGGCCCTGGTGGCTATGCAATTAACAATGCTCCAACGAGCCAATGGACTTAGACTTTATGTTTTATGACATAGTCCATTGGGTTTACGACATGAGCGTTCGAGATAAAAGCAAAAAATTTCCATTTGACAACTATAGCTTAAATTTCTCACTGTGTGCTACGCTTTATATCTCCTCTCACGTATTCGCAGAAGCCTCGACCACTGATTGGTGGCATTTTTCTGACCGCAAAAAAAAACTGTATTATCATCATCATCATTAACATCATTGTCATCATCATCATCAGCCTGTCTACGTCCACTGCAGGGCTAAGGCCTCTCCCATGATCCGCCAATCAACCCGGTCTTGTGCTTTCTGTAGCCACGGTATACCCGCAAATTTCTTAATCTCATCGGCCCACCTAACTTTCTGTTTCCCCTTCGCGCCTTTGTCTCCTCCGAGAATCCAATCAGTTTCCCTTAATGACCACCGTTTATCCTGCCTACGTGCTACGTGCCCGGCCCTTGTACATTTCTTTTTCTTGATTTCAACAATGATTTCCTTAACCCCGGTTTGTTTCCTGACCCCCTCTACTCTCTTTTTGTTTCTAAAGGTTACACCTATAATTTCCTTTCGATCGTTCTCTGTGTCATCCACAATTTAAGCTGAACCCTCTTTGTAAGCCTCCAGGCTTCTGCTTCGAAGTGAAGTGCGGGAAAGATGCAGCTGCTATATACCTTCGTCTTGACGGATAGTGGCTATCTACCAGTCATGATTTGAGAGTGCTTGCCAAATCTGCTTCACCTTATTCCTATTCTTCTAGGTACATCAATCTCATGGTTCGGCTGTGCGGTTATTACTTGTCAAAAGTAAGCATATTCCTTTACACTTGCAGCGCCTCTCCACGTATCACAAAATGCTCTTTTCTGCTGAAATCCTTTCACAGTTCTTTACTTTTGTGCATAATAATTTTTTGACCTAATTTTCTGCTTTCCGTGTTCAGTTCAGTAAATAAGAACTGTATTTCGCCCCCTGAGTTACTCATCAAGGTAATGTCATCAGTGAATCGCAAGTTACTAAGGTACACTCCATAACTCTTATCTCTAACTCTTCCCAGTCTAGTGTCCTGAATACCTCCTGTAAACACGTGGTGAATAGCAATGAAGAGATCGTGTCTCCCTGCCTTACATTCTTTATTGATTTTTTTCACTTTCTTTATTGAGAACTAAGGTTTCTGTGGATTCTTTGTAGATTTCTTCCAGAATGTTTATGTAGGGTTCTTCGATGCCCTGGTCCCGTAGTGCCTGCATTACTCCTGATGTCTCGACTGAGTCAAACACCTTCTCGTAATCTATAAAAGCTATGTATAGAGGTTGGTTGTATTCAGCGCACTTCTCAATTACCTGATCAATAGTGTGCTTATCGTTTATTGCGGAGCAGCCGGTACAAAATCCTGCTTGGTTTTTTGGCTGATAGAACTCTAGTATTGTCTTAATTTCATTAGCTAATATTTTTGTATAGTTTGTAGAGAACGGAGAATAAGCTGATAGACCTGTAATTTTTCAAATCCTTGACGTCTCCTTTCTTGTGTATTGAGATGATTTTGGCGTTCTTCAAGATTCTGGTACCTTTCTCGTCGAGAGACACTTTGTATATAAGGTGGCTGAATTTTTAACACAATTTCTCCGCCATCTTTCAGGAGGCTCATTTTTACTTTATCCTCACCAGCGGCTTCGCCTCTTTGCCTTCCTTTCAGGGCTTTCCTTACTTCCCTCTCGTTGCTGCTAGGATGTCGAATTCTCTAGGACTGTTGTAATTTCTCACAATACCATTCTGGTTCTTTTGACTTCTTTACAGATCTCTGTAGAACTCCTCTGCGATCTCGACTATCCTATCCATATTGATTATGACATTGCCTTGCTTGTTTCACAATGCATACATCGAATTTTTGCCTACGCACAAGTCTGCCTTCACAGCTTTTAGGCTTCTGCAGTTTTTTACAGCCTGCTTAATTCTTTCCACGATATACCTTCTAATGTTTGCTACTTTAGGCGTGTTGATTTACTTTGAAAGCTCCACTAGCTCTATTTTGTTGGTTGCATTTGAGGCTTTTATTGTTTGCCGCATCTTAATTAAGTTTTCCGCCTTCTTAGATAGTTTGCCAGTTTCTCGTCTAGTTACTGAACCACCAACTTCACTTGCACACTCTTTGATCGTACTGGTAAAATAATCGTTCATTGTGTCAACGCTAACGTCGGTTGTCTCGTTTAGTGCGTCGAATCAGGAAAACTCTGATTTTCTGTATTTTTCCTCTCACCGCCAGTTCAATATTTGGCTTTTTGCGTATCAGGTCTCCTTTCAATATTTAAAAGAGGTGAATACGACCTCTCATCACTCTATGGTCACTGTATCTAATCTTGCCAACTACTTCTACATCTTGTACAATGTCAGAGTGTGCACACAGATTGAAGTCAATTGCAATATTTGTTTCGCCATTAGGACTTCGCCGTGTCGACTTACAATTAGCCTGTTTTCTGAAGAAAGTATTCATAATTCGTTAATCAATGTGTTCTCCGAACTATACTAATAACTCCCTTCTGGCTTTTCCAGAGCAGATGCCATATTCCCCCGCTGCAAGGTCTCCAGTCTGTTTCTTGCCTACTTTGGCATTAAACTCACCCATAAAAATAGTATACTGTGTCTTTACACTATTATAGCAGACTCTACGTCTTCATAAAAGCGTTCAACCAAACAATCATCGTGGCTCGTTGGAGGCACGTAGGCATGTACCACCTTCATATTGTATCTTTTGTTAAACATAAATATGTTACCTGCCACCCTCTCACTGATGCTATAGTATTATTCTAAGTTGCCAGCGATATTCTTGTGTATGAGAAACCCCACTCCTAGTTCTTTTCTGTCCACTAATCCACGGCAGCATAGGGCGCGTCCATTCTTCAGCACTGTATAACCCTCACGTGTCCTCCTACCTTTGCTAAGCCCTAATACATCTAATTTACCACCCTTTAATTCCTCAAATAGCACAGCAAGACTAGACTAAAGAGATAGCGTTCTGGTGTTGAAGGTAGCCATGTTCAGATTCTAAAACAACTGTATGGACCGCCTTGAAAGGCGAACTCCTAATGTACTATTCAAAATTTACGCTTATAAAAATTTTAAAATGTCCACATTAGAATTGTGTGACGACAAGCTTCGTAGCCCGATTACTTACAGCAAAAAAGGCCTCCATATTATAATGTCGTGAAGAATTTTTCAAGAGCGGTATTCTTACCTCACGGGTCATTTTCACTGGATATATGTCGAGCATCTCGAACTGACTGTAGTTGGTGCACTTGGTGTCGTATGGATGTGGTAGCTTTTTCACGCCACGCTGCATTGCATGAAAAGAAATCTTTTTTTACGAATGGACCATGAAATAGGGGTTTACTCTTCTTCATTATCGCACGAATACCCGCACGCTTAGTGGTAACATTCTGGTATATGATTGTTGTTTATAATATCCAGGGTGTTTCAATTAAAAACAAAAAGTAATTATAAATAGTCACGAGTGTTGCCTGTCTCTAATTAGTGATGGTCGGTGACTACTTTGGAAATTCGTTTGTACAAGTAGTTATAGTACAAGTGGTTATAACCCACATGACAGCTTCACATTATTTCTTGTGGAGTAGTTCGATTCAACCGATGACAGGGTACGACTCACGTAGGTGATCATTCATTCGATGCCTTCTTGCCACTGCAGAAGGACGGCGCCGAGGACAACATTGCTTGCAACCATGTGAATTTTAGTGTCGGCATCTTCGTCAAAGTGACCTAGGATCTGTGGAGTTCGATGACGTCACTACAGGTCGAAAAACGGGGCGTTGCTCTCGGCCCCAGCTGTTGTGTGAATGTGTTGAAGGCGCATTTACCCAAACGATATTATTAATATGTTATGACATTGAACCTAACCCCGGTTCCAATACAATACTGTCTCGAGGCAACTCCAACTGATTTCTGATGGCCTGAAGGAAATGAAGCAACAACGATTACCCGGAATCGAATCGAAGTTGGAACTGCTTACGGTAATAGGTGGCGAAATAGCGGCTTGTATTAGTGACCTGGCTAGTTTACAGAAAACTATAGGTACCCTCAAACTGAAGTCAGAAAATCGGGAGAATCATTCCAGAAGGCTGAACCTCAACATTCATGGCGTAGCTGAGATACAAAAAGAAAGTGACGACTCTCTTGAAGAACTTGTAAATGAAACAATGATCAAACATTCTGAAAATGGGATCTGTTGCCTGCGAAAAAATTCAAACTTGGGAAACGAGCAACCAAAAGAACACGACCGATAATCGCGAAACTCGCCGACTTTCGAGATAAAACTAGGGTTTTGAAAAACTGCCGCATGTTAAAAGTAACCAATTATTCCATAAGTGAAGGTTTTTCAGTCCATATTCGAGACATAAGAAGGAAACTTTGCAGCTACGGCCAGGCAAGAAGGGAGTCTGGAGAAAGTATTTCTTCAAATTAAGACTAACTGAAAGTAAGCTGACAGCTGTAATACTGGGATCAGGCCCAAAATAGTGTGGTACCTGTAAGAGGCTGTCGGGCATCTGTAGCTTAAAAAAAATTGGCTTGAAGGCTGTGAATTGAATCGAAGGCACCGTGCCCCCGACGAAATGTGAAATTAGTTTCATAAATATAAATGCACGCAGCACTGTTAATAAGAAGATTCCTTACAATTGATATTGATTGGTCTTGAGCCTGATGTTCGTGCTGTGACAGAGACATGACTGAAACAGGACATCATGAATGTTAAATTGACCCCACCAAATTATTCAATAACGCGAAAAGAAAAACACACAGGTGGGGGGGGGGGGTGTCGCAAGATTTATAAGAAAAGCTACTTCTTTTTCCGGACTTACTGATGTAGATATCGTTAAAGCTGATTTTCGAAACAAATATTGGCCCAACATACTGTCACCGTGGGGTGCGTTTACCACTGTCCGACGTCTGATTGTAGCGTCACACGTTCACTATATAAATATCTACAACGTCATGTGTCATGAGGCCGGCTAACCTTGGTGGGTGATTTCGACCTACCGGATAATGATAGGAAAGCCGTGCATTTATTGGCATCTTCGGAAATATGCATTGATATAATGTCACATTTCAAGCTCAATCAAGTTGCCCACGCGTGTTAAGGGAACTACACCAAATATTCTTGATGTGACCTTTCGCAGTCATCACTTTCCACTTGACAGTATAAATATGCAGATTTTGCAATGTATATCAGATCACAAAAGAACATACTGCAGCATTCGTTCACAAGCGCCCGTCCCTATTGTTTAGAAATGCCGCACATTTTGCGATTTTTCACATGCTGATGACGTCGGTATTATCAGTACGCTCTGTTTTGAAATCCCCGAATTTAAAAATTTGTTCATGTACGCTTGCATAGATAGATACGCTTTGTGGAAAAAGTGCACAGATATTGTGGTTTTAGTCTTCAAAGTTATGTGCCACTTATATTCACAAGAGCAAGGAAACCGAATTCATAGATATCGTGCGAAATAATTCATGCTAAACGAAAAGTAAAAACGCTAAGTAAAGCACTTAGGGTAAAGCCAACGCGTGTAACTGACACGCACATAATGTATCTGCAGTAGATATGAAATAAAAATTAAGGTAGCTAAGAACAACTATTGCTCTATGAATCTTCCTAACTTCTTCAATAAGCGCACCACAGACGTTTTAGAATTACCTGAACCACAAAGACCATTACATCCACGCCACAAACAGTGATGATAATAGAAACTCTGCGGATTCTTGAAAAGTCATTTTCAGTTTGTATTTAACATCGATAACGGAAAAAAACCGAGTAATGTGTCATATGACCGACACGTTATCGAGCTCAAGTTCACTGAACCGGGCCTGTTACGCCTATTGTTAAATATTTACACAAAGAAAGCAACTGGACCGGATAACATACCGAATGTGCTTCTTACGAGATATGGAAAGTTGAATGCTAAATAATTGTGCCATGTCTTTATTAAATCATTATTAGCTTGCTCTCTTCCTGCCGAGTGGAAAATTGCAAGTATTATCCCCTTGCATATATCCGGTTACAAATTACAGCTATCTAATTTCAGGCCCATTTCTTTAACCTCTAGAATAAGTAAACTTCTTGTGCACGCAGTCCTGAAACACAAACATATATCTCGAGCAGGAATTCATTCTGCCACCCTATCAACATGACTTCCGGCGTGGTCTTTGAACAGCCACACGACTACTGGAACTGACACACAACTTATCACAAAGTACATACGTTAGCAAACAAACAGGCCTAATTTTATTGGACTACAAGGTGTTTGAGTGTATGCCACAGAAGAAACTTATCCGAAAGCTTGAATGTACGATAAGTGAAGGCTCTATCGTAGAGTAGATACAGAACTACCTGAGTAACCGCTTGCAATTAGTGCAGATCAAAAACGAAAATTCCTCTTTAGCATCTGTTACATAGGAAGTGCCTCAGGGCAGTGCACTGGTCCTGTTTTGTTCTTTACGAACATAAATAATTTACCTTCTAGTTCAAATGTTAACATCCGGCAAGGCGCAGATGTTTTTTTATTGTACTGAGAAATGAATTCCGTTGATGATCACCGTGTACTAAATAATGCACCGGAATCTGTTTTTTCGTGGTGTGAGAAACGGCAGATGACTTTAAATGCCAAAAATCTGTAACGCTTACTGTCTCTAGAAAGAAAGAAATATCTCATTTCATTTACATTACCAATAACATGACTCTCACTCGTGTATTCGAGCTTAAGCAGGTAGGCACCACTTTAACACACGATCGTCGTTGAGAAACACGTATCAACAATATAACTTCAAGTGCCATAAAGCGCCTTTTCTTTTTGAGAAGACGCCTTCATCTCGCGTCCTCAGATACAAAGCTGCTAGCATACAAGATGCTTATTAGACCACTGTTGGAGTATGCCCACATTGCTTGGTTTCCATGTACAAAGAAACTGTACATGGTACGCATGTGGTGTAGCGTCTCTTTGCAACGACAGGCTTCGCAGAGAGCGTTGTCGGCCATTTCTATGACAAACGAATAAGATTTTGTAAATGTCACTCCAGGCCATAAGCGATAAAGAAGGGTGGCTTCTCTTCGGTCGAGCCCAGTGGGCATGCGGGGAGAGCCATCAAAGAGGACAAGTGCTGTGGACAATTTGTCTCGTTGCTTGGTAGGCACCATAGTGAAAACGTGATTTCACGCGCAAGTCGTCGAAGATTACTTCCTGCATCGGTCCGCGAAAGTGGTATGGCTTCTTCTCGTGTTCCTTCAGGAGCTGCCCGCGCGGCAGTATCGGCGTGTTCGTTCCCTATGACGCCGCAGTGACTTGGCAGCCACTGCAACGTCACATTATGCTCTTTCTTGTGTGAAGTGTGCAGAAGGCATAGAATTTAGAAAAGAAGCTGTTCGTACGGCCCACGACGCATCGCCGAGAGCAAGAGAACAGATGGAAGGGCAGCCCTTGAGTCGCTGAAAATTGACCATTGCGGCGGTGGTTCCCCATTGACCATACAACGTGCAGCGCGCAAACAGCTAGTTCCGCTGCTGTACATGTTGTGGAGTGGTCAGTCCCAAAGCTGAGGGTAACACCTCTTGCTTGGACAACTACTGCACCTGATGAACACTGGTGGTTTATGGAGCCATCAGTATATATATGTTGGGGACATCTGCGTTTACATTGGCTCTTTGTGGGCCGGGAACCATGTTACGGTATGAAGTCCAGCCGCAAACTCGCAGCCGAGAAGTGCAGTTGCCTCTCGCAAAATCGAACCCGAAGTGAAAGTCCTACCTGTGAAACGCCAGCCTGTAGAGATATTTGCTATGGACCGGAACAGGAACTGGGACCCCCGCCACGTCACGGTTCGGCGTCGTCAGCTGTCAGCAACAGCTGCGGGCGCGCGCACTTATTTTAGCCGTGAACACTAGCTACTAGAGCTGGGAACGCTCACCGCGTTAGGGTTGATAGATAGATGTTATGAGTGTCCTATTTATAACGGGGTGGTGATATTTGTGCCACCAGGTTCCCAATGAAAACGAAAATAAATCTAAGGAAGGAAGAAGAAGCCCACAAGTGTGAGCGTGAGAACATTGGTTTCCGCTATAGTCAATGATTGTGCGTGGTTTTTTGCTTCCAACCACCGTCAATTTCACACCAATGAACGCACCGAGTTACTAGAATTTTCTGGAAACTGTATTTATTTTGGTGAGTGGTTCCTATCTCTACACTTTGCCTTTTGAAGTGCCTAGACCACCGCAGCCTCACTACCCCTAACGGGCTAAACCTTGCTCTCGTGAGCCAAGGTGGTTAGGCCTGCCCTAACCCACAAGATTGCCCCGTTCAGCATGGAAGTCGTGAAAGGCGAAGCAATATTGACTGAAGAACCGAATGACCCAGGATAGATTACGGCGTACATCCGTAAACCAAGCGAGAGCAAAGCTAACCTTTACCAAGTATGCGTGGGAGACGTAGGGACGGCTGCCACGCCACCGTACAAAGAAGTGCGTATCAACGTCTCATCGCTACCTCGAGGCTCCCTCAACTGTTGAGGGACACATATCACATAATCGTAAGGCCTCGAGATGGCCTCAACGTGGCTAAAATTACACCGGTGCAGCTTGAGCAGGCCCTGGCAATGGCAGCCACTCTGGCTCTTTAAGACCTTATGGCAGAGTTCATATCCCCAAATGTAACGCACAACATTTTCGTCGTGTATACCCCTAGCCCACAAAACGCAAGAGCCTAGACCCTGGTACAGCAACTTCGTCTGCGAGACACCCTGTACCGAGTTGCTGTATATCCGGCTCCAACCAATGACACCTGCAAAGCCGCCATCCGAGGCATCAAGCTCAACCTCAGCAATACCCAACTCCGAGGACTGATCATCACAAAGCGCAACCACAGTGCCCTGAAGGTTAAACGCATCAAACGCACCACAGCTGTGACCACCCTGTTCCAAGAAATGCAAGTTCACAATTATGTATACTGTGGTGCGAGCATAGTTTGGTGCACGCTTTTACGCAGACACATGGAAGTTTGTTACAACTGCGGCAGCCTCGGCCACCACCCAGACGTTTGCCCTAATCCTAAGACAATGTGGTGCCGGAAGTGTGGACTCAAAACCTCACCCGAGAACCACCGATGTACGCCCCACTGCACCCTCTGCGGTGGAGCGCACCCGACCGCCGATAAGGGCTGAAAACGTAAATTTAAAGTTCTGTACATCATACACCAACGACGACGCCGACACCGTCAACGCGGTCGTAGCCGCTCCCGATGACCGAGTGGAACCAGGTCCTGTGACTCCAGCGCCACCTCGAGCACCTCCATGACATCCGCGCGAAGCCACTCTCTCACACCAGCAGCGAGGCGTCGCAGCACCCAACTTAGCCACTCTCACTCCAGTAGAAACTCCCCATCTCCCCAGGCTGAGCTGACATGGGCGGATTGAGTCCAAGGGAAGCAACAACCGAAACGGAGCACGCCACCAACCAAACAAGTAAAACGGGCCTCGATGCCAGAGGAGGAAAGTGAGATAGTCAAAACACCACTAAAACAACTATCAGGACTTCGTGCAACAATACAACACCTCACCACGACACGAAATGAAGTGAGACAACAAATTCAAACTTTTACAGCCCTTACAGCTCCACCTTCACCTTCTGTAGATGTTAACAAACCTACACGCAGAGCCCCACCACTTTGCGAAACGGACAGTGGTGAGAGCGACTCACCAGCAGACCCTCTAAACAAAATCTTAATTCTCACGCGGAAAAATCACGATAATATCGACGCTCTGTCACGCCGGGTAGAAGCACTAGAGCAAAAAGCCACCATAAAAGCTAAAACCGAACCCAGACAAGTACTTTCTAAGGGTCCAACGGCACAGCTGCCTGGGCCAACAAATTCAACGTAATCATGACGGCTTCCACAACCAAAAACACGTTAGAAATTTAGCGGTGCAATCGCGCTCGCATTGAAAACCGCAAAACTCCACTGCAGCAGCACATTGAAGTGCAGCCGAAGAAGCCTCACGTAATATGACTAGAGGAGACCCTCTGGAAGACACTCACACTATAGGGTTACCGCCCCATCTCACAATGAAGGGAGACCAAGAGAGGTATATCCATACTCATCAGTAAAAAAATCGCTCACCTAGCTTATGAAGTGTTAGCCGCCTAGAGGCGATACTCATCAAGCTCGAACCAAACCGTTCTTTAAAACGAAGCGTTTCTATCCTTCAGGTTTACAGCTCCCCGTCAGACTACAGGCAGTCTTTCCATGCGCTCGTAGCAGAAGCCACAACCCTCGCGTGAAACTCTCCGCTTGTTATAGCAGGTGACTTCAATGTACCCCACCCCTCAAGGGGATACCCCCAGGCAACGGCAATAGTCACTAACCTCATTCATGCAATAGACAACCTGTTCCTCGCACTCATAACAGACTACCGATTCCCTAAGAGACTTGGCACATTGATACGACGTGACAGTACGTCGGACTTGTTATTTACTTGTTACGTTACAGGCCACACCTGGGCCAGTATGCAAGAGATCGTGAGCAGCGATCACTTCAACATACGTACCGAACTACCCAACGCATCAGCCCCACCTTGTACACTCACGTTAACGGACTGGGACGCCTTCCGCACCCTCCGCAAAAACAACACAAAGGACTACAACACATTCACTGTTCACCTCACTTCAGGAAGACATAGCCAAAACAACGAAACCACACAAATAAAACTAGAGGTACAGAGAACGAACCTACACTTCGCACATTTTGCTTACGTGCTGGAAAACACAACGACTAAACAGACGCTCACGAAAACGCGTATAAGTACTTAACCAAGATATCGCCAAGTATTGCACGGAGCTCGCACGACTCAAATGGCATGAACTCTGCTCGACGGTCGACGGCTGCATGCGAACTGGAGCTAAATATAACTTTTTAAAATACATGCTCGACGACCGCCGAACAAAAGACAACCAAAGCACGCCATCGACCGTCTCCTACTCTCGCACAAAAAGACGGGAGGAACGGAATCATCTTTTCTTGAAGAAATTGCCGAATGACACCTCCTTCTAAGACTGCACAACCCACTGACTACACACAAATAGAACTGCACAACCCACTGACTACACACAAATAGAATGCGAAACAATACCCGAACACGACAACCCCTTCACGGAGCCTTAAATACGGGAAGCATTACGCAATTCCAGCAGTCGATTGGCCCCCCGTCCTGACAAGATAGTCCACCGCGCCTGTTGCGAAACATAGGCGACCAAGCCATCACACTGCTTCACAAAAGACATTGACCACTTGTGGGAAACTGGCCAGGTACCTGAACAATGCCGCACAGCTAAAGTAATCGTTCTCTGTAAGCCAGGTAAATCACTAAACTTCGACAATCTACGCCCTATCTTCCTAACTTCATGTATAGGAAAAGCAGCTGAACATGCCGTCCTAAATCGTGTATAGCGTTATATTGAGAATCACAAACTCTTCCTATTCAATGTGGTCGGGTTCCGTTCACACTTATCAACACAAGACGTCATGCTATTAATAAAGAAACAGATTTTTGACTCAAAACGAGAGATATCAATGGCAACCTCACCCAGAACCTCACTAAAGCATTCGAAAGCGTCTCCCACCGCTTAATAGTAGAATCTATTTCCAGCCTCGGTCTCGGTAAAATATTTTAGGCGTACATGTGTTCTTTCCGGCAAGACCGAAAGGCCCAGCTTTGAATGTCGCAACTTACATTCGACACGTACACATTAGGTTCCAACAAAACAACACAAGAGGCAGTCATTTCTCCACTTCTTCTTGAGATAGTAATGAAAGTTAGAGCAGGTCCTTCAAACCGCTCTCGATACCACAGACGCCAGCCTAAAAAAACACTGTACTGTGACTGTCGCTCACAAATTCAGATCTGCTACTATACCAGCCATCTCGCCGAGGCGCTCGTAACTTAATGCCCGTATATGAGCTACCCATAGCACTACACGCCAAATATGGACAACGAATACCCCATGTGGACTTGATACGCATTATCTGTTTTCTAGTCGAAGCCACTGGCTGTCATGCACGAACAATAACACTTATTACAGCTAAAACCGAAAATATAGGAAGATAGACCATTTAAAGCTGCGCAAAAGCGCGTCTATCATCTGCGCGAATGTGGCCGGTGCATTTCACAAGCCAAACGGCATTACGTTGAATTGGTAGACACCACCTGGTGTTACAAAGGCGGTCTTCTCCTGGTCGAGGTCGTCTACGGCGATTCACCAGTTACCAAATCATAAGTCTATCAAGAAAAATAGGTTCCACCCTGAAGGCAATCGAGGGCATCATGAATACGAGGAAGCGGGTAGACATAGTTTTTAGTGACCTTGTTTAAATGCCGATAGTTCTCGCAGAAACGCTAAGTATTGTTTTTTTTTCGATGTTGCGGGGTCGTGTCCAGTTTTGGCTATCTCTATGCGGGGTGGTGCGAAGACGAGGACGACGACGTGTTTGGTGTTAGAAAAATACACAACGGCTTGAACAGTGAACTGGTGTCACGCGAGCAGCATTCTTTGGTCTTTCATCATGAGCGCAATACTGCAAGGGCCGGTGGTTGTCGTCATGTCGATAGCCAAAAAACGACAGAGGTGGATAGGTGCGAGGGCGACAGTAGCGGCAGATGTGTATTACACCATGGCAACGAAAACAGATCGGCCTGTCGTCCTGCGTTCTCCACTGATCAGTATCACGATAGCGGTGGAATGTTTCCGGTGCACTAGAAGGTGTTATGGTATTGACCCAAGGTTCCGTCAGCGAACATATGGGCTGACGTCCGACGCTTGCCAGCTCCTCCCTTACAACCTGCTGGATCAACGAGATCGTTGGTTGATCGTCAGATGGGTGGGTCAAAAAGGATGGTGGAGACGCTGCCTCAATTTCTCGACGCACAATGCGAACTACGCTCTCATTGGTAGGTGGTCGACTGCATGGCGGCTGAAGATCCTTGCAAGATAAAATAGCGCTCGTGTTCGGAATTCGCAAGAAATTCTTGGTGACTAGGCGACTCTTCAACTCTTCGAATCAGTGACACTCTTTGATAATGTCGTCAACGGTCGAACAATCCTTCGACACGAGTAAGTTGAAAGCATTATCCGCGATGCGTTCGAGCAAATTGCCTACTTTATCTTTCTCGGTCATGTTGGGGGCGACACGATGGCAAAGGGCGAGAACGTCAAGGATGTAGGTGACATAGGACTCAATGGTAGCTTTTGCCCGACCAGAAAGTTCATAAGAAGTAGCCCGCTGGAGTCCAACGGCTTTACCAAATAGATCATAAAGTTTCTGTTTGGAGGCATCCCAGCTGGTTATGTCACCTTCATGAGCCTCGAACCACGCGCCTGCTGTTCCGCAGAGATAGAGGCCAACGTTGGCGAGCATCATCGTAGGGTCCGACCAGTAGAACGCTGCAAACCGCTCAAACTTTGAAATCCAGTAGTCAGAAGTTGCCAGACTCGCGCGGTTGCGTCAATACGACCGGCTGTACAGGCTGTGCCAGTATCGCGGCTGAAACAGGAGCGACAGAATTGGTTTCTCTTGACATGGTCGGGCGGTCGAGAACACGTCCGCTGCAAAGTTCCGTCTTGCGTCGTACCCGGCTACTTCACCAAAAAGTTGAGAATGTATTTACTACTTTAGTGTTAAAAAATGAACCAGCAGTCAAGATGGCAGCCGTTGTGTATTTTTCAAACAACAAATTTAACCTCCCTGCCTTCCTTTTTTCTCCTTTCTCTCAAACACCAAACACGTCATCATCCTCTTCTTCGCACCACCCCGCATAGAGATAGCCGCAGCTAGACGCAACTCTGCAGCAATATAGTTCCCTTATTTGGTGGACTTCGCCGTGTGGCCGCTTCTCCCTTTATACCTCTCTCTGCACCCATCAAGCCTCACGTCACTTTTCAATCGTTTCCCGGATTCGTCTGTTCCACCACCTTTATGGATTTCCTTTTCCTTTTCAGCAAGCCGTTTTTTTTTCATTTCTGTCGTCATCACATGTAAAAACTCAGTATACTCCCAGTGTTTGCTTTGTAGTCTTCCTGCTTCGCCCTCGACTTTTGCGGCTATATTTGTTACTTGTGTGTCATTTAAACACGAGCCTCAAAACTTTGATTCTGTGTTAATTTTTAGTTGTATGACCTATTTTAATGTTTCGCATTTATGATCACTACCCAAGATGCTAACGCTTTCCCCGTCTAAATATATTCTAGTTTCTCTATGGTTGTCTAAAATCTGTCTGTCATAAGACAATAATGCGTGTTCGATTGCCTATGCCCAACTTCCCACGTGATCTGCCCCTCACAATTATTGCACTGCATTAACTATCTCAAGAATATGTTGTGCACAGATATCTAGCAGTATCCTGCCAATGGTGTCTGAGTATCCGTCAATGCCCTGTATGAGAGCTATTATGCCACCTAGAAGAATTATTTCAGACCCATGACCAAATAATTAATACTGGTGTCAATGCAATTCACCATCTCCAAATTCTTTTCGTTGTAGTCACTCCCGTCAACAAGTAAGCTACACCTAGCCTCGTTTTTCTCTCCTATTGTGCCCTAAATTTAGAGGGGCTCTGAACGCGTTTGCTTTACTCTGTAGCATTTGTCTTTGCTATAGATTAGCATTCCAACACTCCCACTTTTCCTTTTTGATGTGATCCTGTAGCATGCTTCTCAGGTATGATTAGGGATCTGTGGTGGCTCTTTAAAGTCCCTAAGGTGCATTTCTGTAATGGCATAAACACCTATCTGTGTTTTTTTAATTTAACTGCTCCTCAATCTCTAACCATTTAGCCTTTTTTCTGCCACCTTTTATGAAAGTGTAACTAATTGCAACACCCGCCTTTTCCTTCCTTTTACCTTTCCTCTGGTTTTTTGCTATACCACCTGTAAAACAGTCTCCCTGGTTGTTTTCCTTGTTAATAGCTATCTTGAACCCCGAAGGGCCTGCGCACCTCCAAAAAAAGCTATAGCGTGTGCTGCAAGTCACCAACCCACCTCATCGCCTAGCCTCCTATCGAAGTGAATTCTGTATCGTTGAAAACCTCCCCACTTATACACCTCTCTGCTTATTTCACTACCGCAAAAAAATTTATTTTGAATCATCTGCCATATCTTCGTGTTTGCGTTGAAAACCGCTCTTTAAAGGTGGCCGTCACGCACCTGTACCTCCAGTATCGTGCGTATCGCTACCTGTACGTGAAGGGAAATGGCACTCATGTCATTGACCTCTTTCGCTAATATGGTCACTAGTCCTGCTGATTCTTCATTCAAGCCGACGTTTAGAACACCCGCAATTATCACGAGGTTTCGTTCTTTACCTTTAGTTGCGAGTTTACTGCTCGCTTGCTACAACACTCCTTTCAGCTTTTTTCCTGGGAGCGTACCTATAGAAACCCTCTTGTCACCTCTTACCCTCTCTTTGATTGCTTCTGTGCATCTATTTAAATTCGAATCCCCGGTGATTATCTCGTGCTGTCACTTGTCTGCTAGCGTGCCCTGCACCTGAAGGTTATTTGGGCTTGTACCACCGGCTGCTTTGTTCTCTTCCACATCAACAACTACTTCGCAGAAGCTGGGTCTTGTGACCTTTGAACCAATTGAACCTTTTTTTCGAACCTGCTTTCTTTTTCTTCTCCGCTGTACTAGGTGCCGGTGTGCCACCGTTGCCGCGATCGGCTGCTCCTTAGTTCAACTTCGCTAATGTCTCCTCGAACGACCAATGCATTTCCATAATAGCCTTCAATTTTTCTCGCTCTGTCACCAAAGCAGTCTCTAGCTTGCCAATTCTCTTCCTCAGTTCACTCTAAGCAGCCATAATTTTCTCCGTTTTTTCCTCGACCCCACGTTGTCTGCATTTATAGCGTCAGCTTCCTGTGCATTAACATCCGCACTATCCTTCATTTTCCAACCCTTCGCGTACCCTGAACACTTCAGAGTCTTTTTCCCCGTGTCTTCTTTTTGACAGTTCTTTTGTTACGATTTCACAAGTGTCCACGAGTAGCTGAATTGTCCCACTCGATAATCAAAGGACGCAACGCATGATTAACACTGTCCTAAGTAAGGAAAAAAGTCTAAGCTCAACTACAAAACATACGTGGTCGGTGTCCTTGCACCCCCCCCCCCCCTGGTAGCACGAGAAAAAAACACACAACAAAGACGAATGCCAGTTGATTGACACTCCAACAGCCATTTAATGTAATAAGTGCAATAAAGGTTTACACTGCTGCCTTATCAATTCGCGACAGTAAAACGCCACGTGCAGCGAACTGCGCCATTGGCTGCATGGTGCAAAAAAAGAAAACGTTCTTATAGAGAGGAGACGCTGATAGCGTCAGCTAGTGCGGATGGAGTCATTTCGGTTCCCGTTTTCTATAGTTTTCTGTGGTTTTCCCATCGCAACCTTGGAGAATTGTCTATTTCCCGAAGCAGCAAGATGCACGAATTCTCGTAATATCAACTTTTTCCGGTGGGTGCTTTTTTGAACATTTCTCGGAACATTGAGCATTAGGCCCGCATTAGGCCGACTTCGCTGGGTAGGTGGTGAGTGAGGCCTCAGCCTAACTTCGCGGCCGTCTTCGTATTCGGGACGAAGAGAGGTGATAGCAACTATGCCAGTGACTGTAGAAGTGGAAGGGATGTACGCGGGACCTGGGGACCTGGAAGATACCGGGTGGACTGCGCCATTTGGTTCCCGAAAGAGTGATGTGAGACACGGATCGTTGGCAGGCGGTGGTCACCATGGTGGGGTGCAGGCGTCTGCTAGCTCTGGCAAGGTACAGAAAGCTGTGCGACGAGGCGCGAAGTGGGCTGCAGAATTTTGTCGGATGTCGAGGCTCCCAAATATTGATATTAAGGCCCATTCAGCCCGTCCGCGAGGCGGGTTGAAGGGGCGAAGACGGACATTGTTCTCCTAGCTCCGGCTCTAACTATGGCGGCAGGCCTGACAGAGGATCAGACAAAGAAGGATAAGATATGCCCCAACAAGGTGCAGAATATCGTCGTCTCCTCTACACCGCACGAGTTCAATGCGATGACGTATGCGCGGGTCTGCAAGATTTACACTCGAATGGAGTCGTTTGAGGTGTCTGTGTGTATCGCGGCCCCCGTGACCCCTTTAAGAATGTTCTTCGCAACATTGACCTTTTCATTGATGATGAAGCACTCAAGCACATGGTTGTTACTGGTAAGAACCCAATGGTCTTGGAGGTGAAGCGCATTAAAACCACATCGGCTGTAGTGGTGCTCTTTGACAGTATGAAGGTGCCTAGCACGGTGGTGTGTGGAACGGCGCTTGGGCCCTGCTGCCTTTATCGTCGCAAAGTGAACGTTTGCTACGCCTGCAATCAAGATGGTCATCGGGCTGACGTTATCCCTAGCAGTGTGAAGGAAAAATCAAAGTGTCATGGATGTGGAGTTCTCGTCGTCTCGGGCCCGACCGATAAGTTCAGAATCATGTGTGAGCCAAAGTGTTGGTTGTGCGGTGGCCCACATCCTACTGGTTGCGAGGAATGCAAGGAGCGCTTTGAGGTGCCGTAAGGGGTTCGGCGCTGGAGGCGGCATCGTCGACAGCGCGCAAGAAAGCAGCAGAAGGTGGCTTGGAACAACGTCGGCAGAACTGAGGGTGGTAAATCATCAACACAGACTGCAGCTGCGAGGCAGACTTCTATCCTTCGCTCTCACTCTCAGTCTTGGTCCAGAGGGTGCTCGCGTTCCCGGTGCAAGGAACGCTGTTGGTCGGCGACTCAGCCAGATGCGGCTGGCAAGCAGTCGTCGCACCGTCAGGCGTTGGCGCGGTCCCGCAGCTGGAGCCGTGGGCAACCTGAGAAGCATACAACGTGGGCATATAAAGTCAAGAATCAGCCGAAGCCTGGATCTCCTAAACGAAGAGGCCAGTCACCGGTGAGAGACAGGTCAGAGCGTGTACACGTATGCAAGCTCTCGAGGCCGAGAATAAGCAGTTGAGGAGGGACTTGGAGGAACTCAAGGCGGCTTTTGAGCCGTTCAAGGAGAAGGCACAGGGCTATCGTAAAGAAGATGGTCCCATTTGGGGTAAAGCCAAGCGCCCTGGCTCCTGCTGCAGAGCAATTGGAATGTACGGCTGCGGTTGTGGCAGTACAGTTAGAAGCTACCCCGTCTTCTTTGAAGGGTGGCGTAGATGATAGGTTGGCACGTATGGAGACAACGTTGGATCGTATGATGAATAATCTGTCCTCTTTGTAGGGTAAGATAACGGTGTTGGAGCATCCAAAGACTCTTGCTAAGGGTAGGCATAAGCTGGCACGCGAATCGCAGTTGCAGGGCCCCGGTCCTAGCATGGAGACCAGTGCGGCTGCTGATATGACGGTGTGTGCTTCGTAAACATGGCGGGGATGCCAGAGAGATTTAGTATGTGGCAGTGGAACTGTGCCAGTTTCAGCAAGCGCAGAGCTGCACTGGTGCAGCTAGTCCGATTGGCAGAAAATAAGCCAGAGGTCATTCTTTTAAAGGAAGCCTTGATGAGAGAGGATTTGACCTTTCCTAGGTACCCTGCTGTCGCCAGCCGCGGAGACACTTTAGGGGGGATAGCAATTCTGGTTACGAAGGAGTTGTCTTTTCTCGCTGTATATACCTCAGTACAAGTCTTGGCTTGAAGCCCAGTTACTGGAGATTATTCCGGGTCGCAAATGTACGGCAAGTATTTCTGTTTTGAATGTACGTAGTTCTCCGTCAGACAGGCAGTGATACTTTAGAACTTTGTTCTCGGCTGTGGTTCGGAAAGCTGGGGGTAAAAACTTGGTGGTTGCAGGATATTTTAACGCTCCCAATATGAAATGGGGACAAGTCCGCACACCTCTTAAGGGTACGCGTTAAGCAAATCGGGCCTCGGAGTTCGGGTTGGCACTGATCATGGATGCTAGGTTTTCGACGAGAAGGGGAGATCCGGTTAAGAGAGATACCACTCCTGATCTGGTATTCCTTAGGGATGCGGATGGGAAGTGGGGTAACTTGCAGGAGGACTAAGACAGTGGCCACTACATTCTGGAGATGCTTATTGGGTTACGGCCACCGCCAACTTTGAAGCACAGATATGTGGATCGGGATCTCTTCAGGCGCATTAGGGGAGAGGAAGCCTCGGATGACGAATATTTTGCAGGGCTTCTCTATCGGCTGCAACAGAGAGTAGAAAGAGTTATGAAGGAGATTGAAACGTGTCTGCAAGTTCCAAAAATGGATTCAAGATTGAAACACGTCTGCAAGTTCCAAAAATGGATTCAAGATTGGCGCATTTACTGGAAGCTAAAAATGGCCTGCTTAGTCGGTGGCGTATGCAGAGGCCTAATAGGAGGCTCAGGGCGAGGATATTCCTGCTAAATAAAGAAATTGAGACTTACGCCAAAGAGCTTGGCCAGCAACAATGTATGGAGAAGTGTAATGAGACGGACAGCCAAACGCGCAGAGGTAGCAGGTAAAGCCTGCTGAAGAGTCTTCCTAATGACAAGGCCTCGAAAGGGGCTGCTTGCCTGACAATGGATCGGATCGTTTAGGAAGCAGTTGCACATGGGAATGATGAAGGCGGAGATGGCCCATGATCTTGCTACTCAGTATCTGCCTTTAAGAAAGAAAACTGTTACTGGGGAGGACGTGTTGAGTGATTAGGGGGTTGCCGACAAGTCGGAGCTTGATGCTTCTTTCACGCTGTCAGAAATTACGCATGTTCTGTTTAACCTTAATGGTAGACTTGCTGCTGGCCCGGAAGGGATCACAAATAGGCTCCTACGTAACCTTGACGATAAGGCGATTGAAATTCTTACAAAAGAAATTAATGACGTGTGGGCTACTGGGCAGGTCCCGATTGAGTAGCGTACTGCCACGGTCGTTCACATCCCTAAGTCAGGTAAACATCCACGTGTAGACAACCTGCGTCTATTTCACTCACGTCGTGTCTAGGCAAGGTTGCCGAACATGCGATTCATAATTGGGTAACGGAGTACATAAAGCAACATGAACTCACCAAAAACAATCTGGTCGGATTTCGGCGAGCGTTGCCCTCACAAAATGTCTTTCTCCTCATTCAGCGGGCCATTTTGGATAATCATATGCACGCGTGATGTCAAGAATATTTTGGCGTTGAATCTTGCTAAAACGTTTGAACAGTTTCCCATGAGAAAATTCTGAGAGAAACCATGTGTATAAGTGTGGGATGTAAATTTCATCGGTTAACGCGATCTTTTCTTGTGTGGTGGAGAGCACGTCTTATTTTTGGCTCAGTATTGAGTGGCGAGTATGAGTAAGGAGAGAGGAGCACGCCGCGAGGGTCGGTCTTGTCACCTTTGCTCTTAAATATCGCTCTGCACAGGCTGTCGGAACTGCTAGCTGCTACCCTCTAAGGTAAATCCGTGGATCGGATTTGACCAGTCTTTATGGTGCCCCTGCGATGACTGAGAAAGCAGTTAACTTATGCTTGAAAACGTTGTGCAAAACAAATATCTGAAATCGCCTCAAGCAGGAGCTTGTACAAGTTACTGTTATGGGGAGCCCCGCCGTGGTGGTCTTGTAGCTAAGGTACTTGGCTGCTGACCTGCAGGTCGTGGGATCAAATCCCGGCTGCGGCGGCTACATTTCCCATGGAGGTGGAAATGTTGTAGGCACGTGTGCCTAGATTTGTGTGCTCGTTAAAGAGCTCCAACTGGTTAAAATTTCCGGAGCTCTCCACTACGGCGTCTCTCATATTCATATGGTGGCATTGGAACGTTAAACCCTGCATATCTATCAATCAATAGTGTTACGGGAAGCATTTATTAGTGGCGGTGACTTGGTACGAAAGCGGGATGACAGTGCAAAGGGCGCACAGAATTCCCGTCAACAGGAAAACCCACACTTGTCTTGTCTTGTCACCTAGAAGATCTTAATTGGCTCATACATACAAGGGGGATTGGACACACTGTACCTTATAACGGAAATTTTTATACAACGCTTGCTAAAAAGCGAAGAATTCGATAAGAACTATATTTACTGTTCCTTTGAATAGGTGAAAAAGTGCAGAAGAATTGGATAAACCAGACTATATAGAACAAATTAGCAAAAATCAAGAAGGAGGAAAAAGAATTGGATATATCTGGCAGTACCACTAACAGCGTATCCTTCCAGTTGCCTCAATAAATTTATGTAGCGCTCACAGAATAGCACTGCGGTCCGCACCCAACTGACTGGCTCCAAACGATAAAAGGGTGGACGTATTAACTGGCAATCCGAGCATACCAATCGGTCCCTCAAGAATTATTGGGCGCAGAGAGGCGAGGTGACGGCATGTGAGAAGAAAGTGATCTATTGTTTCCGGTTCTTTGCAAACTGCACATCTGTTAGGTAATGAAAGTCCTGATTTGTGAAAATGAAAATTTAACTAAGGAACTCTACAGCGAAGCTTGTGAGGTTCACCTCGCATTCATGGGAAAGGCATTTTGCGGTGTTCCATATGAATTGCAAGTGCCGAAGTTCTTCTGATTGTAGGAGCGATGTTTCGTTAATTTTTAAGAATGACAGGCGTTTGAATAGTTCGGCAGTAATGAAAGAAAACTGTGGAACTATTAGTAACACCCAGAAGTTTAAAGATGCCAAAGCGAGCGAGTCAGCAGTTTCATTTAGTGCAATTCCAGCATGCCCGGAGACCCCAAAAACTGAACTCCTGATAGGGTACGCGGTACGAGAGACCAACATATTCTGAGAAGACTAGACTACATCGCGGACGTTAAGTGTGTACAAGCACACAAAGTATCTGCAATAATAATAGCTTTTCATTGCCGAGAACTTACTTTTCGAAGAGCCAATGTAATAGCCAGGAATTCTGCGAGATAAATAGGCGTGAAGTCAGGCATTCGTACCGCGAAGACCAATCGAGCTGATGAGAAAAAATACCTACTCCAGCCTTCTGAAGACTTTGCGTTGCATCTGTTGAAATTACTTAATAATTACGAAAATGACCGAGATGGTCTTGAAAGACGCCCTACAGAACATGCTTTCGAAGTAACTTGGCGTTTTTGGGGAAAATGTCATCGAAAATTAAGTCAACAGGCATCGAGCATAGGGTTTGGGAAAATGCTGGAGGAAAACGTGAAGATTTCATAACAGAGACTCGACGAAAATGACTTGGTGTCTTTGATAACGACACCACGGGCGCTTAAAGGAAAAAACTGGATATTCGATGAAAACTGTATGAGAACAGGACAGGGATGCATCGCAGAGTTTTAAATGTATGCACGGTAAGCTCTCGAAGTCTCGCATCATATGGAATGATTCGAGCTTCCAAATAAAGCACGCTATTCGCAACACACCTAGGTAGCCCGAGACAGAGCCGCAGAACTTGCCTTTCTAGCAATATAAAAGGTCTGAATTTGTATTCAGCACTTCCGGAAAAAAAACGCAACCTAGCTCCATAATTGGGCGTATGTAAAGTTTGTATCCCGGCGCATTCCTAAATTGTTATTGCAAAACCGGCGTACCAATCCTAAGGCGCTTTCTGCTTTATGGGTGTTTGAGTCTATTTGTTGCTTCCAATTTAAATTCTCCACGTAAACAATTACAAGATATTTCAGTGTCGTTACTTGTGGAATCGAATAATTTCGACAATGCAGTGAAAGAAATACAGGAACCAATAGAGGTAATACAAGCAGAGCGCATTTCCTAACATCAAGCGAAAAAGACTGCCCGCCAAGCCATACCTTAAGCTTACTCAACTACGACTGTAATATGTGATACGAAGTTATGATATTACGGGATGACGAGAAAAAAGCAATATCATCGGCGTAGACGTAAAGAGAAACATTTTTATGAACTGAAATGGATGATAATAAGATAATAAATAAGAAAGATGACCGAACTGGTCCTTTGCAGAACACCTCTTGTTTGCGTATATGAGGCAG